>NC_079191.1:425921169-426221169 GCF_029499605.1 Hyla sarda
AGGGCATGCTGGGATTTGTAGTTCGCCAGCAGCCACAGCTTTGGGATCCCTGCACTTTCCAGGTTGGGGCTGTACAGAAATTCATTATCAAAGCCGCCCCACCCCAAAATATGAGCGTTCTCTCACAAAGCCGGAGCGGAGAGGTTGTGCAACGGCCTGACAAGACACGACCGTCTCCCACAATGCACCGCTCCCGGCTACAACATGAGGTCAATCTGGGTCCAAAAAGGTGTGGAGCGGCGAGCCCGCCAGATGACAACACGGGGAGAAAATCTTCTGACGGCAGCTGTGGAGCTTGGACGGGAGAACGCAGGATTCCCAGAAAGGGGGCAGCCATAATTATATAGATTATATGGCTCCCGGGAGGGCGCAAAAGAATAAAATACGGGATTACAGCGCCGGCCAGGACGCCGCGAGAACTGTAATGTTATACTACAGGCTCCAGGGGGGGGATCTGTAAGGGACTTATCCCGTACATACAACATTGCAGATGTAGCAGAGCTGAACTTGCCCATTAGCTGTTCCTTCAGATCACGAAAGTCAATCATAATAGGGCACTTCATGCCAAATGGGCAAACTTAAAGGGGTACTCCACTGGAAAACTTATTTTTTAAATTTATTTTTAAATTTTTTAATCAACTGGTGCCAGAAAGTTAAACAGATTTGTAAATTACTTCTATTTAAAAATCTTAATCCTTCCAGTACTTTTTAGCTGCTGTATGCTCCACAGGAAGTTCTTTTCTTTTTTGGAATTTCCTTTCTGTCTAACCACAGTGCTCTCTGCTGACACCTCTGTCCATGTCAGGAACTGTCCAGAGCAGGAGAGGTTTTCTATGGGGATTTGCTCCTGCTCTGGACAGTTCCTGATATGGACAGAGGTGTCAGCAGAGAGCACTGTGGTCAGACAGAAAGGAAATTCAAAAAAAGAAAAGAACTTCCTGTGGAGCATACTGCAGCTAAAAAGTACTGGAAGGATTAAGATTTTTAAATAGAAGTCATTTACAAATCTGTTTAACTTTCTGCCACCAGTTGATTTAAAAGAAAAAAAAAAAGAAAAAAAAAAAAAAGCTGTTTTCCAGTGGAGTACCTCACTATCCAAAGAATAGTAAATAAGAGGTCTGATCGCGGGGGGGTCCCACTGCTGAGACACCGCCACCCCCCCCGCTGGGACCAAATTTCACTACAAATTGCACAATTGTAGTGAAATACCACAATTTGGGGAATTGTGGGAAAAACATAGCAAAAAATGCAATTTGCTAAAACAGTCTCAGGAGAGGTGTATAATTACTATATATATCCTGATCCCATAGCGATAGCAGCAGTATACAGATAGAGCTGGAGGGGAGGTGTATAATAATATATATCCTGATCCCATAGAGATAGCAGCAGTATACAGAGAGCTGGAGGGGAGGTGTATAACTACTATATATCCTGATCCCATAGAGATAGCAGCAATATACAGATAGAGCTAGAGGGGAGGTGTATAATAATATATATCCTGATCCCATAGAGATAGCAGCAGTATACAGATAGAGCTAGAGGGGAGGTGTATAATAATATATATCCTGATCCCATAGAGATAGCAGCAGTATACAGATAGAGCTAGAGGGGAGGTGTATAATAATATATATCCTGATCCTATAGAGATAGCAGTAGCAGTATACAGATAGAGCTGGAGGGGAGGTGTATAACTACTATATATCCTGATCCTATAGAAATAACAGTAGCAGCAGTATACAGATAGAGCTGGAAGGGAGGGTATAACTACTAGATATCCTGATCCCATAGAGATAGCAGCAGCAGTATACAGATAGAGCTGGAGGGGATGGTTAACTGTATAACTTGGGGGCTCAGCACCTGGACCCTTCACCATTCAACACTTCTGACATGTCACTATTTAAAAAAAAAAAATGGCAATGGCAAACTCAGCTCTGCTACACCTACAAAAAGTGTCAGCAATCTGCCTGGCTGGGGTCCTGCTATAGTCTGAGATAGGTGTGAATGACAGATGGTACCAAGATGTGGAATTTGGATGGAAGGTCAAGTTCTGCAGCTGCCATACTGTCAACCATGATGGATGCAAGACTGAGACACTGCCCCCCCTACTGGAGAGAAATATATATACGATAAATTCTGACACCTACCCTTCACACTGACCGTAATGTAAGGGTCAATACACTGACCAGCATCCTTCAAACCAATTTTCTCAATTCTGATGGTAAGGAGGGTCATGCCGGGCTCGGAGGGCAGTCTGGGGAGCAGGGTTCCTGGTAGAGTGAGAGAACGGGTCAAGATTTCTTATATACTTCTATTGCAAATACTTAAAGAGAACCTCTCATGATCTTGTTAAATGTTATAACCCTCCCAGGTCACTGCCCCATCATGATAAACCACCCCCTGCCTTTATTTTTTTTATTATTTTTTAGTTTTCTCCCTTGATATTGCTCTGTATTTTCTGCTCAGTCTCAGTCAGATTCACAGACTGGGAAGGGGCGTTCCCCAGCAGGAGTGACATCATCTGAAGCCATACAGGGGAGAACTTCCTTCCTCACTCTGCTACACACAGCCCAGAGAAGTTTAGTGTGAGATGAGCTATGATTGGCTAAGGCTGCACACACCCCTCAGGATTTCCTAATTTTGGACTTCTGCCAGGCCAGCAGGAGTCCAAAGTCTGTGCAAGTGATGGGGAGAAATGTGCTCTGGACAAGCAAGGAGACACCTAGTGGCAGTTTTTTTTTTTTTTTAAACAAATTACATTAAAAAGATTTTTTATTGACCATAAGGAGTGCAATGGCAAAAATTTGTTTTAATGAGAGTGCCCATTTAAATGGTGGGATGGGGATTACTAGCTGATCATAGGGGGGGGGGGGGTCTTGACTTCTGGGACCCTCACTGAACACAAGAACAGAGGTGAATTGTGCAGCATGTATAAGGGGTTAGCGCTCTATTCATTCTCCATGAGACAGCCGAACATTGCAAGCAGTCTCCCATTGGGGGAGAGTTTGGGGGAGAGTTGGTGTTGTTGTGAATGGTGGGGGTCCCGGGGGTCGGACCCCACCCCCGATGATCAGCTAGATATCACCTATCTTGTGGATAGGAGGGGAAAAAAAGAAATAGGAAAAAAAGAAAGAAGAAAAGAAAATAGGAGAAAAAAATTTAAGAAAAATTGCAGTTCTTTATATTGCCACTAGATGTCAGCACAACAAAAGGCATTCCAGACAAAACTCCAATTTTGCTTTACAGCCTACAGTAAAACTGAATGTTATGTCATTATTACAGCAGCGTTTCCTAACCTGTGTGACTCCAGCTGTTGCAACAGCCAACGGCTGTCCGGGCATGCTGGGAGTTGCAGTTTTGCAACAGCTGAAGGCACCCTGGTTGGGAAACACTGGACGGGTTAAACAGGTTACAAATTATCCACCAGCTGACAATCATGCAAGACGTGCGTGACAAGGAGTTCCTACCTTGGATGGCTCCTGTGACGGGCAGGCAGGTAGGCGGGGCACATGCAAATGAGACGGCCATGCAAAAACGGGTGACAGCCAGCGCCAAAGCACAACGGTAGGGGCACAACCACAGAGTGGAGCCAGACACAAGCAGGGAGGGAGATACAAAGAGACACATTTATGACAAAAGTCGCCACAAATCGCGATGATACATGCCGACCGCAACAATGGCAGCCATGATCTCTCCCAATACCGTGACCGCAAAATGCAACATCTGATGTAAAGGAAAGTTTTGGACCGCATTCACATCAAACATTTTTGCATCATTTAAAAAAAAATCTGTATCAAATCTTATTCTAAAAACTAATATTGGACATGTCTAATACACATTTTTGTCCAATTTATTTAAAAAGTTTTTTTGTTTTTTTTATATATTATTTTACGGCGAGATTACACTTAGATATATGATTCTTAAAGGGGTACTCCACTGAAAACTTTTTTTTTTTTTATCAACTGGTGCCAGAAAGTTAAACAGATTTGTAAATTACTTCTATTTAAAAATCTTAATCCTTCCAGTACTAATTAGCTGCTGAATACTACAGTGGAAATTCTTTTCTTTTTGGAACACAGTGCTCTCTGCTGACATCATGAGCACAGTGCTCTCTGCTGACATCTCTGTCCATTTTAAGAATTATCCAGAGTAGGAGAAAATCCCCATAGCAAACATATGCTGCTCTGGACAGTTCCTAAAATGGACAGAGATGTCAGCAGAGAGCACTGTGCTCATGATGTCAGCAGAGAGCTCTGTGTTCCAAAAAGAAAAGAATTTCCTCTGTAGTATTCAGTAGCTAATAAGTCCTGGAAGGATTAAGATTTTTTAATAGAAGTAATTTACAAATCTGTTTAACTTTCTGGCACCAGTTGATAAAAAAAAAAAAATATATATATATATATATATATATATATATATATATATATATATATATGTTTTCCACCGAAGTACCCCTTTAAAGGGGTACTCCGCCAGAAAACATCTTATCTCCTATCCAAAGGGATAAGATGTCTGATCACGGGGTCCCTCCGCTGGGGGCCCCCCACAATCTCCAGGCCAGCGGCTCCCAGATGTTTTGAGCTTCCGTATTAGTTACGTGACGCCACGCCCCCTCCATTCATGTCTATGGGAGGGGGCGTGACGGCTACTACGTAGCCGTCACACCTCCTCCCATAGACATGAATGGAGGGGGCGTGGTGGCTGCAGTTGCCAGTCAAACGGCACGGAGTGGAGTTCGCTCCATGCACCGGATGACTGGGGTGCCGCAGCGGAGACTGATCAGACATCTTATCCCCTATCCAAAGGATAGATGTTTTCCGGCGGAGTACCCCTTTAATAATGGCATGAACTAGGACGGATGTTAGAATGGTGATGTAAATGCGGCCTCTGATTTTGTACTGCGCTTCATTTGGTCACATCCAGAGCTGCATTCACAATTCTGCTGCCTGCCCTTGCCATGCCGTGTTCACACATCGGATTGTCCACAAGGAAAATCTCCGTGCAGACATTCCGTGGACTGCGGGAATCTGCCGTCTTATAGACATTCCATGCGGTGTCTGCAGAAAGAATGGACCGCTTTATTCTTTCTGCGGACAAGGAAATTAGAATTTCCACGCTGGAAACATCTGGCGGGGAAATTCCGAGGTGTGCACAGCACAGCAGAATCCTGTCAAATTCAATGGGACTCTGCTGTTGTGGAATCTCCATGCAGAATTCTAAGGCTAAATTCACACTGTGGAATTTCTGGGCAGAATTTCTGACGGAGATTGAGCACTAGGACCGCGTGGTCTACATTGCCGTCCCCATTGATGGCAATGCATTTCTGAGCAGATCTCCCAAAAGATCCACCCAGAAATGCATTGCAGTCTATGGGAGCAGCATTGCAGTCTGCTCGGTCCTAGTGCTGCCGGCTTGATCGCCGGCAGAAATTCTGCCTAGAAATTCTGCAGTGTGAACCTAGCCTAATAGCGGAATTACGCACTGAAATTCTGTCGTGTGAACATGGCCGACCGGTCAGCTTCAAGGGGTATTCCCAGTATAGGAAGAGAAGGCGTATCGCTAGCATATGCCGTCACTTCACGATTAGGGTATGTTCACACTACGTATTTGGTTTGCAAAATTCTGCGAGTGGAGATTCCATTTGGCGGCCGCCAAAATACTTCGATGGTAGGACCGCGCAGCACTGTGCAGTCACCTTGGACGGCTATGCTGTGCTCGCAGACTTCCGCGCAAAGAATGAACAAGTCCTTTTTTGCGCGGATCAATTTCAGCAGTGGAATTGTTCGCCGCTGAAACTCCACAGTGTTAACAGGTCTGCGGAAGACCCATTCACACTGATGTTAGGAGTTCCCACCACAGAACTCCGAGGCGCAATTCAGCGCATGGAATTCCGCGCTAATTACACAATGTAAACAATGTGAACATTGGGAGTCCCTGGCGACCCATCCCCCACCCCTGACTCCAATGAATATTTTATGTACCCCGGTATCACTGCATCGACCTCCTCTGTGATCTACTCCCTGGTTGCTGGTATCGAGGCGTCAAAGTGCAGCTCAGATAATCTATGGCCGCAGCGATGTGGCAACATTGTTTCGCCCACAAGCAACGACAAGGCGATGTTTACAGGGGTTGTCCAGGAAAAGACAGACAGAGCTTATTTCTTCAAAAAAAACAGCGCCACCCCTGCCCTCAGCTTGTGAGTAGAGATGAGCGAACTTACAGTAAATTCGATTCGTCAAGAACTTCTCGGCTCGGCAGTTGATGACTTTTCCAGCATAAATTAGTTCAGCTTTCAGGTGCTCCGGTGGGCTGGAAAAGGTGGATACAGTCCTAGGAGACTCTTTCCTAGGACTGTATCCACCTTTTCCAGCCCACCGGAGCACCTGAAGGCTGAACTAATTTACGCAGGAAAAGTCATCAACTGCCGAGCCGAGAAGTTCGTGACGAATCGAATTTACTGTAAGTTCGCTCATCTCTACTTGTGAGTGGTATTACAACTAGGCTCCGTTCACTTTAATAGAACTGAGCTGTAATACCACACACAACCTGAAAACAGGGGTGGTGCTGATTTAGGAAGAAATCAGCTCCGATTTTCTAATCCTGGATAATCCCTTTAAAAAACGTACTCTGGTGGAAAACACATTTTTTCAAATCAATTGGCGCCAGAAAGTTAAACAGATTGGTAAATTACTTCTATTAAAAAAAAATCTTAATCCTTCCAATACTTATCAGCTGCTGTATGCTACACAGGAAGTTATATTTCTTTCTGGAGTTCTTTCCAGTCTGACCACAGTGCTCTCTGCTGACACCTCTGTCCATATCAGGAACAAGCAAATCCCCAAAGCAGACCTATCCTGCTCCGGACAGTTTTGGACACAAACAGAGGTGTCAGCAGAGAGCACTGTGGTCAGACTGGAAAGAACTACACAACTTCCTCTGGAGCATACAGCAGCTGATAAGTACTGAAAGGATTAAGATTTTGAAATAGAAATCATTTACAAATCTGTTTTACTTTCTGGCACCAGTTGATTTGAAAAAATTATTTTCCACTGGAGTACCCCTTTAAGATGGCCCTACACATGTGCAGCTGTCGGCCAAACATGCTTGTGCGCCTTAAAGCGATCTCTCTCCATCCCTGCAATGCACATGAACGCTCAGCTTGGTTGAGCGTGCATGTGGTCTGAATAGAAAAAGGTGGGCGGGGGTTTAAGATGCTGCCTGCCCCCCACCCCCATCTTCTTCTAGGACAGAGGGGAAGCTCCATACACATTAGATGGTCGGCCAGTCCTTCTACAATTGGATGGTTCAGAAGACACGTCTAATACACTGTAAGCATTTTTATTCCCCTATGCACTGTAACTAGTAAGGGAGGAGTAGAAGAATTCTAAATGCAGCTTTGGATGTGACTGGAGTACAGTTCCAAAAAGTAACAAATCCTGGAATAAAAAAATAATAAATGAATAAATAAAAGAAAAATAAAAGCAAAATATTTGATAATTTTTTGTGGCGCCTACATACACGGACAAGGTTTAGAACTATAATACGGACAGCCGAGGACCAGTGACACACGTGGTTGACATTGCCGCAACCATAAGGCTACCACCAGAGTACGCCACCCCCTGTCTATCCCTGATGCCCATGCACCAATAAAATCTAAGAAGGTAAAGGGGACGTCTTAAAAGGGGTACTCCACTGGCCAGCGTTCGGCACGCCCCCTCAATGCAAGTCTATGGGAGGGGGCGTCACGCCCCCTCCCATAGACTTGCGTTGAGGGGGCGTGGTGTCAGCGGCACGAGGGGGGCTTGGTCGACCCCCCGCAGCGCGCACACAGCGTTCAGGACCAAATGTTCCGAACGCCGGCCAGTGGAGTACCCCTTTAAATTAGAAAAAAAATATTGACAGCTTCCTTCCAAAAACAGCGCCACCACCTGTCCCATAGGTCATGTGTGGTACTGCTGCACATCATACACTTCAATGGGGCTGAGCTGACACAATCCACGGACAGGTGGTGGCGCTGTTCCAGAAAAAAAGCAACCATGTTTATTTTTGTTCTAATTCTGTACTATCCCCTTTACAAAACCAGGAGAGTAGTCGCCCCCATATTCTTACCAGGGACCCGAGCTGGAAAGGAGTCTGGAGAGCCGACCCCAGCGCCTCCTTCCTCTTCCTCCTCCTCCACTTCTAAGTTCTCTTCTTCTCCTGGAGCTAAAATCCTCCTATAGAACAAAAAACATAATATCCCAGGGGTGAGCTGTAAGTCTTAAGACTGAAAACAGACAAGGCATATTTAAAAATAAAAATAAAAAAAATAATATATATTCTATTATATATATATACACACACACACACACACATATATATACATATATATTTTATATTGTGTGTATATATATTAAAATAAAATGCCCCAAATAACACCATACCAGCAACATGGTGTTTTTTGGGGGCCAAATGTTGGCTGGGAGTCAATAGAGAAGTGCTTCCCAACTAGTGTGCCTCCAGCAGTTGCAAAACTACAACTCCCAGCATGCCCGGACAGCCAACGGCTGGAGGCACAGTAGTTGGGAAACACTGCTGTAATCTGATAATAATTACAGAACATTCAGTTTTACTGTAGGCTGGAAAGCAAGATTGTGGTTTTGTCAGAAATGTTCTATGGTGTGCTGACATCTAGTGGCAATATAAAGAACTGCCATTTTTTTCTCCTTTCAATAGTTCCTCCTTTCACACGCTATTACTAGCAGCTGGTTTCACGCTGCGGGAATCCTGCTGCGAATTACGCTACCAATGATTTCAATGGGTCCACAGACCGTAATAGTGTCAGATTTGTGGACTGTCCACGGACCCATTCAAATGAATGGCAGCGTAACTCGCAGTGGGAAACCTTAAAGGGGTATTCCAGGAAAAAAAATGTTTTTATATATCAACTGGCTCCAGAAAGTTAAACAGATTTGTAAATTACTTCTATTAAAAAATCTCAATCCTTCCAATAATTATCAGCTGCTGAGGTTGAGTTGTTCTTTTCCATCTGGAAACAGTGCTCTCTTCTGACATCTCTGCTTGTCTCGGGAACTGCACAGAGTAGAAGAGGTTTGCTATGGGGATTTGCTTCTACCTTAGACAGTTCCCGAGACAGGTGTCATCAGAGAGCACTTAGACAGAAAAGAACAACTCAACTTCAGCAGCTAAAAAGCACTGAAAGGATTACGATTTTTTAATAGAATTAATTTACAAATCTGTTTAACTTTCTGGAGCCAGTTGAGAGAGATATATATATATATATATATATATATATATATATATATATATATATATATATATCTATATATAAATAACGTTTTTTCTTGGATATCCCCTTTAAAGAGGTTTTTTCCTATACAAAGGATAGGTGATCTCTAGCTGAAAAGTGTGTGGGGGGGAGGGGGGGTCCGAACGCTGGGACCCCCACCAATCGCGACGCTGCCAATTCTCTATAGGACTTTAAACATTGCTTGACAATATTTGTCCGACTCGCAGAGAACGAATGGCGCACTGGCCCCACAGTCTCTGACTTTCTAGTCTGATGATGTTACACAGAATCTAAGATTATAATAATAATAAAAAAAATAAAACATTTAATTTTTTTGCATTTTTGTTCATGCAGTGCCTATGCGGACAATGGAGGCACATAGATCCGCATATCTAAATCGACACTATTTGCAAAGTCTCTTTATTCTTTAGATGACTGCAAAAGTCTACATGCCCCTAAAAAGTGTACTGTCGCTTTAAAAAAAAAAAAAAAAATCTTTTTGACATGTGCAAAAAGCATGTCAAAAGAGTCTTTTTTTTTTTTTCTTAAAGTGACAGCGACCATTTAACTCTTTGCTATTATCTTATACAGTATCTCCCAAACAGGGGTGCTTCCAGCTGTTGCAAAACTACAACTCCCAGCATGTCCGGACAGCCGTTGGCTGTCCGGGCATGCTGGGAGTTGTAGTTTTGCAACAGCTTGAGGTGCCCTGGTCAGGAAACGCTGATCTTATACTATTGAATTCATTGCAATGTAGAAATGGAAGCGTCACACGTGACCCCCCGGTGAGGAGATAATACCGATCACTTACATGTATCAACTTAATCAGCCATGGAGGAAAAAAACAATAACCCAGAGAACCTGATCCCCGGACAGATGTTCTGCTGTAATCCCCTCCGGAGTCTAAATAGGTCACCGAGGGCTCTGTATACTGACGCTACAGTGCGGGGGTCTGAACATCCTGGAGGATTATCCCCTGACTGCCATGAACTAATAGAGATCTACCTATGTTGGGTCCCTGACTGCTATGGTAAGCCATTGGCCCCCCATGATGGCACTGCTGGGGTGAAGTGAGTGCTGCCGCTCTTTGCCAAACTCCTTAGGTGCCATGGTTGCAACTGACCACAGTATCTAAGGCAGAGTTTCCCAACCAGGGTGCTGTCAGGAGTTGCAAAACCCACAGCTCCCAGCATTGCACCAAACTCAACAGTAAGGGTTCAGCTTTCCTACAGTGACACCGCAAGGGTTCAGCTTCCCTACAGCCATACCGCAAGGGTTCAGCTTCCCTATAGCCACACCGCAAGGGTTCAGCTTCCCTACAGCCACACCGCAAGGGTTCAGCTTCCCTACAGCCACACCAAAAGGGTTCAGCTTCCCTACAGCCACACCAAAAGGGTTCAGCTTCCCTACAGCCACACAGCAAGGGTTCAGCTTCCCTACAGCCACACCGCAAGGGTTCAGCTTCCCTACAGCCACACCGCAAGGGTTCAGCTTCCCTACAGCCACACTGCAAGGGTTCAGCTTCCCTACAGCCACACCAAAAGGGTTCAGCTTCCCTACAGCCATACTGCAAGGGTTCAGCTTCCCTACAGCCACACCGCAAGGGTTCAGCTTCCCTATAGCCACACCGCAAGGGTTCAGCTTCCCTACAGCCACACCGCAAGGGTTCAGCTTCCCTACAGCCACACCAAAAGGGTTCAGCTTCCCTACAGCCACACCAAAAGGGTTCAGCTTCCCTACAGCCACACAGCAAGGGTTCAGCTTCCCTACAGCCACACCGCAAGGGTTCAGCTTCCCTACAGCCACACCGCAAGGGTTCAGCTTCCCTACAGCCACACTGCAAGGGTTCAGCTTCCCTACAGCCACACCAAAAGGGTTCAGCTTCCCTACAGCCATACTGCAAGGGTTCAGCTTCCCTACAGCCACACCGCAAGGGTTCAGCTTCCCTACAGCCACACCGCAAGGGTTCAGCTTCCCTACAGCCACACCGCAAGGGTTCAGCTTCCCTACAGCCACACCGCAAGGGTTCAGCTTCCCTACAGCCACACCGCAAGGGTTCAGCTTCCCTACAGCCACACCGCAAGGGTTCAGCTTCCCTACAGCCACACCGCAAGGGTTCAGCTTCCCTACAGCCACACCGCAAGGGTTCAGCTTCCCTACAGCCACACCGCAAGGGTTCAGCTTCCCTACAGCCACACCGCAAGGGTTCAGCTTCCCTACAGCCACACCGCAAGGGTTCAGCTTCCCTACAGCCACACCGCAAGGGTTCAGCTTCCCTACAGCCACACCGCAAGGGTTCAGCTTCCCTACAGCCACACCGCAAGGGTTCAGTTTCCCTACAGCCACACCGCAAGGGTTCAGCTTCCCTACAGCCACACCGCAAGGGTTCAGCTTCCCTACAGCCACACCGCGAGGGTTCAGCTTCCTTACAGCCACACCGCGAGGGTTCAGCTTTCCTACAGCCACACCGCGAGGGTTCCGTTTCCCTACAGCCACACCGCAAGGGTTCAGCTTCCCTACAGCCACACCGCAAGGGTTCAGCTTCCCTACAGCCACACCGCAAGGGTTCAGCTTCCCTACAGCCACACCGCAAGGGTTCAGCTTCCCTACAGCCACACCGCGAGGGTTCAGCTTTCCTACAGCCACACCGCGAGGGTTCAGTTTCCCTACAGCCACACCGCAAGGGTTCAGCTTCCCTACAGCCACACCGCAAGGGTTCAGCTTCCCTACAGCCACACCGCGAGGGTTCAGCTTTCCTACAGCCACACCGCGAGGGTTCAGTTTCCCTACAGCCACACCGCAAGGGTTCAGCTTCCCTACAGCCACACCACAAGGGTTCAGCTTCCCTACAGCCACACCGCAAGGGTTCAGCTTCCCTACAGCCACACCGCAAGGGTTCAGCTTCCCTACAGCCACACCGCAAGGGTTCAGCTTCCCTACAGCCACACCGCAAGGGTTCAGTTTCCCTACAGCCACACCACAAGGGTTCAGCTTCCCTACAGCCACACCGCAAGGGTTCAGCTTCCCTACAGCCACACCGCAAGGGTTCAGCTTCACTACAGCCATACTGCAAGGGTTCAGCTTCCCTACAGCGACACCGCAAGGGTTTAGCTTCACTTCAACCACACCAAAAGGGTTCAGCTTCCCTACAGCCACACTGCAAGGGTTTAGCTTCCCTACAGCTATACTGCAAGGGTTCAGCTTCCCTACAGCGACACCGCAAGGGTTTAGCTTCACTTCAGCCACACCAAAAGGGTTCAGCTTCCCTACAGCCACACCGCAAAGGTTCAGCTTCCCTACAGCCACACCGCAAGGGTTTAGCTTCACTTCAGCCACACCGCAAAGGTTCAGCTTCCCTACAGCCACACCGCAAGGGTTCAGCTTCCCTACAGCCACACCAAAAGGGTTCAGTTTCCCTACAGCCACACCGCAAGGGTTCAGCTTCACTTCAGCCACACTGCAAGGGTTCAGCTTCCCTACAGCCACACCGCAAGGGTTCAACCGTCCCTACAGCCACACCTCAAGGGTTCAGCTTCCCTAAAGCCCCACCGCAAGGGTTCAGCTTCCCTACAGTTACACCGCAAGGGTTCAGCTTCCGCACAGCCACACCCCAACTCACACAGTGTCCCTTCATTTCAATGAGTTGTCTGTGTAATGCTGGAAAGGGCAGGTCCTCAGGAGCGAGAGACGCTCTTTGTAACCGCTCTGTACATGAGACGAGGATCCTGATCAGAGGACACTTCCAC
Source organism: Hyla sarda (assembly GCF_029499605.1). Lineage (NCBI taxonomy): Eukaryota > Metazoa > Chordata > Amphibia > Anura > Hylidae > Hyla > Hyla sarda. The sequence continues at coordinate 425,934,202 of NC_079191.1, forward strand.
CACCCCCTTCTATTAGAACCCATGAATTAACGTGTCATGGTCACTGATATCTAGACAAGAGTTCACACCTACCTGAGAGGAACAGGCTGAACGTCAAAGGGGAATTCTTTGTTGAACGTCAGAAGGTTGTCCAGGACTAGAATATGAAATAAAAGAGTTACCACAATAGTCCCTGCCATCTCTGGAAAAATATTAAGTAGAACAGTGGTCTCAAAATGGAGGACCTCCAGATGATCCAAAACTACAACTCAACATGCCTGGACAGCATTCCAACTAGCACTGTGTCCTATACATAGCTCTGTCCATTTAACCGTGGCTGTGCCTGGTATTACAAGCTCAAAGATTAACAAAACTGGGCTGCAATACCAGGCACAGCCACTACCAAATGTACGGTGCTATGTCTGGTAGACAATGAAGTTAGGGTGTCACCGCCTCTTTATTAAAGGGATTATCCAGGATTAGAAAAACATAGCTGTTTTCTTTTAGCAACAGTGCCACTCTTTCCTGAGGTTGTGCGTGGTATTACAATTCTGCTCCAATCATTTGCAATATTACACACAAACTAAGGACAGGGATGGCGCTGTTTCTGGAAAAATCTGTTTGATTTTCAAATTCTGGATAACCCCTTTAAAGACAATCCCCCCTCTGATTGGATATTATCTTAAGGACCGACCATCGATATCAGTAAGTGACCAGGAAGGTGGAATAATCCAAGGCACCACATGTGCACGTTCCCAGCTCTGGAGTGATGACCAGTATACTGCCCCCCAGAGGTACTTAAAGGGGTACTCCCCTGAACTTTTTTTTTTTTTTTTTTTTTTTATCCACTGGTGCCAGAAAGTTTAACATATTTGTTAATTATTTCTATTTAAAAAATCTTAATCCTTCCAGTACTGATCAGCTGCTGTATGCTCTACAGGAAGTTATTTTCCTTTTGAATTTCCTTTCTGTCTGACCACTTTGCTCTCTGCTGACACCTCTCTCCATTTTATGAACTGTCCAGAGCAGGAGAGGTTTGCTCTGGGAATTTGCTCCTGCTTTGGACAGTTCCTAAAATGAACAGAGATGTCAGCAGAGAGCACAGCGGTCAGACAGAAAAGAAATTCAAAAAGAAAACAACTTCCTGTCAAGCATACAGAAGCTGATAAGTACTGGAAGGATTACGATTTTTAAATAGAAGTAATTTACAAATATGTTCAACTTTCTGGCACCAGTTGATTTAAGAAAAAAAAAAAAAAAGTTTTCCAGTGGAGTACCCCTTTAATGAGGACAGCAGCTCCTGCAAGGTCTATAACAAACTTACTTGGTTCTAGTTGCTTGATGTCCTCCAGCTTGAATCCTTCTTGAGATTGTGTGGACTGTGGGGAGGAAATGGGAAGATTAAAGGTGAATGGTGACACGTGACGACCACATGTACCAGCCAGACCCCCCTACAGGTGAACTCCGACCACACATCTGTCCCCAAAATCAGCAGGGTCCCCATAAATATCTACATAACGGAGCAACGATATTCTAGTTGAGCTATGAAAAAACAGCTTCTGTGGTCTGTAGTTCCCTGATATCTACCATTTAGCATAAATACAGTGTTTCCCGATGGGACAAGTCAGGAAATCCCGGTCCCCTTAAAGGGGTACTCCCGTGGAAAACCTTTTTTTCTTTTTTTCAATCAACTGGTGCCAGAAACAGTGAAACAGATTTGTAAATTACTTCTATTAAAAAAGCTTAATCCTTCCAGTACTTATTAGCTGCTGAATACTACAGAGGAAATGGTTTTCTTTTTGGAACACAGAGCTCTCTGCTGACATCACGAGCACAGTGCTCTCTGCTGACATCTCTATCCATTTTAGGAACTGTCCAGAGAAGCATATGTTTACTATGGGGATTTTCTCCTACTCTGGTTAGTTCTTAAAATGGACAGAGATGACAGCAGAGAGCACTTTGGTCATGATGTCAGCAGACAGCTCTGTGTTCCAAAAAGAAAATAATTTCCTCTGTTGTATTCAGCAGCTAATAAGTACTGGAAGGATTACAAATTTTAAATAGAAGTAATTTACAAATCTGTTTAACTTTCTGGAAGCAGTTGATTTTTTTAAAAAAGTTTTCCCACCGGAGTACCCCTTTAAAGGGGTTCTCCACTGCCTTAACCTACTTTTGGCAGTTAGTTAGTTCTGTGGCTTTATGTTATTATGGCTTTTTTCATGTTGCTAAAGGTTCTGTATGTGGTGTTTTACTTACCTTTTTTCCAGACCCAGAAGCTGGTTTCTTCATTTGCTTCCTGCCTTGCCTCGACCACTTTGTTTCTTTTCTTCCGCCGCCATCTTGCCATCGGGACGTCACCGTGGTGTGTTGGAGGCCGGCCTGCCCCTCGCTCCGTACGTGCCCGCCTCCCGCGCGACGGAATCCTCTGTTGTCATCAGTGCGCACCCTCCTTACTTTCAGCTTCTTCAGCCTTCGGGTGTCTGGGCATGCTGGGAGTTGTAGTATTGCAACAGCTGGAGGCACCCTGCTTGGGAAACACTGCCATAGCAAACTTTCAGGAGCTGTACAGCGCTCCGGAACTCAGCTCTGGCCACGTTAGGGTTATCAAACCCCCAGCGCGTCAGGCCCGATGCTGACATCACTATGGCACATGCGCAGATGATCCTCCGGAGCGAGGACCAACTGCGCATGCGCCCATCACGGTATCCGATTCACCGAAAGCAGCCCAATCCGCATTCAGCTTAGAAGAAGCTGAAAGTAAGGAGGGTGCGCGCTGATGACGACGGAGGATTCCGTCGCGCGGGAGGCGGGCACGTACGGAGCGAGGGGCAGGCCGGCCTCCAACACACCACCCTCCACGGTGACGTCCTGATGGCAAGATGGCGGCGGAAGAAAGAGGTAAAAAAAGGTAAGTAAAAAAAGTAAAACACCACATACAGAACCTTTAGCAACATGAAAAAAGCCATAATAACATAGCCACAGAACTAACTAACTGCAAAAAGTAGGTTAAAGCAGTGGAGAACCCTTTTAAATCCGTTTTTGAACTGTTCTTACTTCTGAGCATGCTCAGAAGGGGTGACATCAGCGGACTCCCGCAGTGCTGAGGGACTACTACTACTCCCATCATGGAACAGACTTGTTTCCATGATGGGAGTAGTAGTTCTCTCCGCTGCAGGAGTCTGCTGATGGCTGAGTCTGTTCCATGTTGGGGGTAGTAGTACAGGGGATAAGGGGTCTTCTGAGACCAGATGAGATCAGAAGTCATTCACCAGGGGAGCGGGTGGCATGCTGAGCTCCCCTGCGCTGTAAAGTGGTCCCTCATCATACCATGGTAATCCGTTCCAAACAGACCATCGTTTGTTGAAACAATCGTATGTTGAGGGATCCGTGCAATGTAAAGTATAGGACAGTGGTCTACAACCTGCGGACCTCCAGATGTTGCAAAACTACAACACCCAGCATGCCCGGACAGCCATGCTGGGTGTTGTAGTTTTACAACATCTGGAGGTCCGCAGGTTGTAGACCACTGTTAGAAGAAGTTTTACTCACCTGTCCCCTCCGCTCCGGACCGTCACCGCTGCCCGGGATGTCTCTGTCCATCGCTGCCGCTGCGTCCCCGTGGTGTCCCCGATGCTCCGACAAGGCCTCTGCTTCCCCGACATCCTCGCTCTCCGTCGCCGCCATCACGTCGTTACACACCCCGCTCCTATTGGATGACGGGACGGCGTGCGCAGCGACGTGATGACGACGATGGAGAGCGCCGACTATGCAGGGGATCCCGAAGAGGACGCGCCAGAGCCCCGAGGACAGGTGAGTGAATATTACCAGAGCTCACGGGGCACAGTAAACGGCTATTCGGTGGCAGCTGAAGCAGTCTGCGCTGCCGGATAGCCGCTTATGCGATGGCCCCGACATACAAAACCATCATATGTTGATGCTGCTTTCAACATGCGATGGCCTCTGAGAGGCCATCGCATGTTGAAATTATCGTATGGCGGGGCCATCGTAGGTCGAGGGGGTCACTGTATCTAGTGAGTTTTTACTTTCATTTTAAATCCCCCGCTGGGTGCCCTATATGGCCGGCACAGAGGGTCCATTCAGGGCTCCCGGTGGGGTTTTTAAACGTGTGTGTGTGTGTGTGTAGCCATTGACTACTGTGATTGTCACAAATTTATTTCCCCGTGCATATTCATTTATTCCCCCCCTGTGCATATTTATAATACTGTATCCCCCCCTGCCCGCCCTTCATCTTCTCTTGCGCACTAACAGCGCACAGCGGGGACATGTCAGTCCATTCCCCATTGATCATCTCCGTACCTGACATAGATGAGCAGCAGGGTACAGACTGAAATGTACGGTACTGGCGGCGGGGAATAGAGAGCAATCAGAGCGCACAGCGGGGACAAGTCAGTCTGTTCCCTGCTGCTTATCCATGTCAGGTACGGAGATGATCAGTGGGGAATGGACTGACATGTCCCCACTGTGCGCTGTCAGTGCGCAAGAAGATGAGGAGCGGGCAGCGGGGAAATAAAGTATTATAAATATGCACAGTGGGGGGGGGGGGGGGGGGGGGGGGAGAGTGGGAAAAAAAATTAATGTGCACTGGGGAATAAATTTGTGATCATCACAGTAGCCAATAGCTGATAAAACACAGACGGGAAAAAAAACAACCGGGAGCCCTGAATGGACCCTTTATGCCGGCCATTCAGGGCTTCCGGCAGGGGATTTAAAAATGAAAGTAAAATCTCACTACATACATCGCAGGTGAGTGGAGCATGCCGCCCGCTCCCCTGGATAATCACTTCTGATCGCATCGGATCTCAGAAGTGAGACCCAGTGTGATCAATCTCTTATCCCCTGTACTACTGCCCCCAACATGAAACAGACTCTATTCTATGTTGGGGGTAGTAGTATAAGCACTAATGTAGTCTCCCCAGCAGCCGGCAGATTCCCGCAGCCCGGGAATTACTACTCTCATCATAGAAACAAGTCTGTTCCATGGGAGTAGTAGTAGTCCTAGCTCCGGGAGTCTGTAGGCCGCTGATACTAAAGGATGAAAAACGGATGCAAAAGGATGACACAGAATGTCATTCTTTTGCATCCGTTAGTAGTATAGTCCGTTTAGGAGGCAGTGACGGGAAAAAAGCGGGAAGGAAAACAACGGCCTAAGAGAAGCATGTGATACTAGTTATATCTCATTATAGTACAACAGTGTAATAAGAGGAGCGGTGATATTATATATTATTACAGTACACTGGTGATATAAGAGGAGCGGTGATATCATTATATATTATTACAGTACACTGGTGATATAAGAGGAGCGGTGATATTATATATTATTACAGTACACTGGTGATATAAGAGGAGCGGTGATATTATATATTATTACAGTACACTGGTGATATATGAGGAGCGGTGATATCATTATATATTATTACAGTACACTGGTGATATAAGAGGAGCGGTGATATCATAATATATTACAGTACACTGGGGATATAAGAGGAGCGGTGATATTATATATATTACAGTACACTGGTGATATAAGAGGAGCGGTGATATCATTATATATTATTACAGTACACTGGTGATATAAGAGGAGCGGTGATATCATAATATATTACAGTACACTGGGGATATAAGAGGAGCGGTGATATTATATATATTACAGTACACTGGTGATATAAGAGGAGCGGTGATATCATTATATATTATTACAGTACACTGGTGATATAAGAGGAGCGGTGATATTATTATATATTATTACAGTACACTGGTGATATAAGAGGAGCGGTGATATCATTATATATTATTACAGTACACTGGTGATATAAGAGGAGCGGTGATATTATATATTATTACAGTACACTGGTGATATAAGAGGAGCGGTGATATTATATATTATTACAGTACACTGGTGTTATAGAGGAGCGGTGATATCATATATTATTACAGTACACTGGTGATATAAGAGGAGCGGTGATATTATATATTATTACAGTACACTGGTGATATAAGAGGAGCGGTGATATCATTATATATTATTACAGTACACTGGTGATATAAGAGGAGCGGTGATATTATTATATATTATTACAGTACACTGGTGATATAAGAGGAGCGGTGATATTATATATTATTACAGTACACTGGTGATATAAGAGGAGCGGTGATATTATATATTATTACAGTACACTGGTGATATAAGAGGAGCGGTGATATTATTATATATTATTACAGTACACTGGTGATATAAGAGGAGCGGTGATATCATTATATATTATTACAGTACACTGGTGATATAAGAGGAGCGGTGATATCCTTATATCACCAGTGTACTGTAATATATATATATATAAGGATATCACCGCTCCTCTTATATCACCAGTGTACTGTAATAATATATAATGATATCACCGCTCCTCTTATATCACCAGTGTACTGTAATAATATATAATAATATCACCGCTCCTCTTATATCACCAGTGTACTGTAATATATATAATGATATCACCGCTCCTCTTATATCACCAGTGTACTGTAATAATATATAATGATATCACCGCTCCTCTTATATCACCAGTGTACTGTAATAATATATAATGATATCACCGCTCCTCTTATATCCCCAGTGTACTGTAATAATATATAATGATATCACCGCTCCTCTTATATCACCAGTGTACTGTAATAATATATAATATCACCGCTCCTCTTATATCACCAGTGTACTGTAATAATATATAATGATATCACCGCTCCTCTTATATCACCAGTGTACTGTAATAATATATAATATCACCGCTCCTCTTATATCACCAGTGTACTGTAATATATATATATAAGGATATCACCGCTCCTCTTATATCACCAGTGTACTGTAATAATATATAATGATATCACCGCTCCTCTTATATCACCAGTGTACTGTAATATATATATATAAGAGGAGCGGTGATATCATTATATATTATTACAGTACACTGGTGATATAAGAGGAGCGGTGATATCCTTATATATATATATATTACAGTACACTGGTGATATAAGAGGAGCGGTGATATTATATATTACAGTACACTGGTGATATAAGAGGAGCGGTGATATTATATATTATTACAGTACACTGGTGATATAAGAGGAGCGGTGATATCATTATATATATTACAGTACACTGGTGATATAGAGGAGCGGTGATATTATATATATTACAGTACACTGGGGATATAGAGGAGCAGTGATATCATTATATATTATTACAGTACACTGGTGATATAAGAGGAGCGGTGATATCATTATATATTATTACAGTACACTGGTGATATAAGAGGAGCGGTGATATTATTATATATTATTACAGTACACTGGTGATATAAGAGGAGCGGTGATATCATTATATATTATTACAGTACACTGGTGATATAAGAGGAGGGGTGATATTATTATATATTATTACAGTACACTGGTGATATAAGAGGAGCGGTGATATCATTATATATTATTACAGTACACTGGTGATATAAGAGGAACGGTGATATTATATATTATTACAGTACACTGGTAATATAGAGGAGCGGTGATATCATTATATATTATTACAGTACACTGGTGATATAAGAGGAGCGGTGATATTATTATATATTATTACAGTACACTGGTGATATAAGAGGAGCGGTGATATCATTATATATTATTACAGTACACTGGTGATATAAGAGGAGCGGTGATATTATATATTACAGTACACTGGTGATATAAGAGGAGCGGTGATATCATTATATATTATTACAGTACACTGGTGATATAAGAGGAGTGGTGATATTATATATTACAGTACACTGGTGATATAAGAGGAGCGGTGATATCATTATATATATTACAGTACACTGGTGATATAAGAGGAGCGGTGATATCATTATATATTATTACAGTACACTGGTGATATAAGAGGAGCGGTGATATCATTATATATTATTACAGTACACTGGTGATATAGAGGAGCGGTGATATCATTATATATATTACAGTACACTGGTGATATAAGAGGAGCGGTGATATCATTATATATTACAGTACACTGGTGATATAAGAGGAGCGGTGATATTATATATTATTACAGTACACTGGTGATATAAGAGGAGCGGTGATATCATTATATATTACAGTACACTGGTGATATAAGAGGAGCGGTGATATTATATATTATTATTACAGTACACTGGTGATATAAGAGGAGCGGTGATATCATTATATATTATTACAGTACACTGGTGATATAAGAGGAGCAGTGATATATCACCAATGTACTGTAATAATATATAGTGATATCACTGCTCCTCTTATATCACCAGTGTACTGTAATAATATATAATATCACCGCTCCTCTTATATCACCAGTGTACTGTAATAATATATAATATCACTGCTCCTCTTATATCACCAGTGTACTGTAATAATATATAGTGATAAGAGGAGCGGTGATATTATATATTATTACAGTACACTGGTGATATAAGAGGAGCGGTGATATAATTATATATATTACAGTACACTGGTGATATAAGAGGAGCGGTGATATTATTGTATATTATTACAGTACACTGGTGATATAAGAGGAGCGGTGATATTATATCACCAGTGTACTGTAATATATATAATTATATCACCGCTCCTCTTATATCACCAGTGTACTGTAATAATATATAATATCACCGCTCCTCTTATATCACCAGTGTACTGTAATATCGTATATAATATCACCGCTCCTCTTATATCACCAGTGTACTGTAATACCGTATATAATATCACCGCTCCTCTTATATCACCAGTGTACTGTAATAATATATTATATCACCGCTCCTCTTATATCACCAGTGTACTGTAATAATATATAATGATATCACCGCTCCTCTTATATCACCAGTGTACTGTAATAATATATAATATCACCGCTCCTCTTATATCACCAGTGTACTGTAATAATATATTATATCACCGCTTCTCTTATATCACCAGTGTACTGTAATAATATATAATGATATCACCGCTCCTCTTATATCACCAGTGTACTGTAATGATATATAATGATATCACCGCTCCTCTTATATCACCAGTGTACTGTAATAATATATAATATCACCGCTCCTCTTATATCACCAGTGTACTGTAATATATAATGATATCACAGCTCCTCTTATATCACCAGTGTACTGTAATAATATATAAATAATATCACCGCTCCTCTTATATCACCAGTGTACTGTAATAATATATAAGATATCACCGCTCCTCTTATATCACCAGTGTACTGTAATAATATATAAGATATCACCGCTCCTCTTATATCACCAGTGTACTGTAATAATATATAATGATATCACCGCTCCTCTATAACACCAGTGTACTGTAATAATATATAATGATATCACCGCTCCTCTTATATCACCAGTGTACTGTAATAATATATAATAATATCACCGCTCCGCTTATATCACCAGTGTACTGTAATTATATATAATATCACCGCTCCTCTTATATCACCAGTGTACTGTAATAATATATAATGATATCACCGCTCCTCTTATATCACCAGTGTACTGTAATAATATATAATAATATCACCGCTCCTCTTATATCACCAGTGTACTGTAATAATATATAAGAGGAGCGGTGATATTATTATATATTATTACAGTACACTGGTGATATAAGAGGAGCGGTGATATTATATATAATTACAGTACACTGGTGATATAAGAGGAGCGGTGATATTATTATATATTATTACAGTACATTGGTGATATAAGAGGAGCGGTGATATAATTATATATTATTATAGTACACTGGTGATATAAGAGGAGCGGTGATATTATATATTATTACAGTACACTGGTAATATAGAGGAGCGGTGATATTATATATTATTATAGTACACTGGTGATATAAGAGGAGCGGTGATATTATATATTATTACAGTACACTGGTAATATAGAGGAGCGGTGATATTATATATTATTACAGTACACTGGTGATATAAGAGGAGCGGTGATATTATATATTATTACAGTACACTGGTGATATAAGAGGAGCGGTGATATTATATATTATTACAGTACACTGGTGTTATAGAGGAGCGGTGATATTATATATTATTACAGTACACTGGTGATATAAGAGGAGCGGTGATATTATATATTATTACAGTACACTGGTGATATAAGAGGAGCGGTGATATCATTATATATTATTACAGTACACTGGTGATATAAGAGGAGCGGTGATATAATTATATATATATTACAGTACACTGGTGATATAAGAGGAGCGGTGATATTATATCACCAGTGTACTGTAATATATATAATTATATCACCGCTCCTCTTATATCACCAGTGTACTGTAATAATATATAATATCACCGCTCCTCTTATATCACCAGTGTACTGTAATACCGTATATAATATCACCGCTCCTCTTATATCACCAGTGTACTGTAATAATATATTATATCACCGCTCCTCTTATATCACCAGTGTACTGTAATAATATATAATATCACCGCTCCTCTTATATCACCAGTGTACTGTAATAATATATTATATCACCGCTCCTCTTATATCACCAGTGTACTGTAATAATATATAAGATATCACCGCTCCTCTTATATCACCAGTGTACTGTAATAATATATAATGATATCACCGCTCCTCTATAACACCAGTGTACTGTAATAATATATAATGATATCACCGCTCCTCTTATATCACCAGTGTACTGTAATAATATATAATGATATCACCGCTCCTCTTATATCACCAGTGTACTGTAATTATATTTAATATCACCGCTCCTCTTATATCACCAGTGTACTGTAATAATATATAAGAGGAGCGGTGATATTATTATATATTATTACAGTACACTGGTGATATAAGAGGAGCGGTGATATTATATATAATTACAGTACACTGGTGATATAAGAGGAGCGGTGATATTATTATATATTATTACAGTACATTGGTGATATAAGAGGAGCGGTGATATCATTATATATTATTACAGTACACTGGTGATATAAGAGGAGCGGTGATATCATTATATATTATTACAGTACACTGGTAATATAAGAGGAGCGGTGATATCATTATATATTATTATAGTACACTGGTGATATAAGAGGAGCGGTGATATTATATATTATTACAGTACACCTGTGATATAAGAGGAGCGGTGATATCATTATATATATTACAGTACACTGGTGATATAAGAGGAGCAGTGATATTATATATGATTACAGTACACTGGTGATATAAGAGGAGCGGTGATATTATATATTATTACAGTACACTGGTGATATAAGAGGAGCGGTGATATTATATATTATTACAGTACACTGGTGTTATAGAGGAGCGGTGATATTATATATTATTACAGTACACTGGTGATATAAGAGGAGCGGTGATATTATATATTATTACAGTACACTGGTGATATAAGAGGAGCGGTGATATCATTATATATTATTACAGTACACTGGTGATATAAGAGGAGCGGTGATATCATTATATATTATTACAGTACACTGGTGATATAAGAGGAGCGGTGATATTATATATTACAGTACACTGGTGATATAAGAGGAGCGGTGATATTATATATTACAGTACACTGGTGATATAAGAGGAGCGGTGATATTATTATATATTATTACAGTACACTGGTGATATAAGAGGAGCGGTGATATAATTATATATATATTACAGTACACTGGTGATATAAGAGGAGCGGTGATATTATATATTATTACAGTACACTGGTGATATAAGAGGAGCGGTGATATTATATATATTATTACAGTACACTGGTGATATAGAGGAGCGGTGATATTATATATTATTACAGTACACTGGTGATATAAGAGGAGCGGTGATATTATATCACCAGTGTACTGTAATATATATAATTATATCACCGCTCCTCTTATATCACCAGTGTACTGTAATAATATATAATATCACCGCTCCTCTTATATCACCAGTGTACTGTAATAATATATAATAATATCACCGCTCCTCTTATATCACCAGTGTACTGTAATACCGTATATAATATCACCGCTGCTCTTATATCACCAGTGTACTGTAATAATATATTATATCACCGCTCCTCTTATATCACCAGTGTACTGTAATAATATATAATATCACCGCTCCTCTTATATCACCAGTGTACTGTAATAATATATTATATCACCGCTCCTCTTATATCACCAGTGTACTGTAATAATATATAATATCACCGCTCCTCTTATATCACCAGTGTACTGTAATATATATAATATCACCGCTCCTCTTATATCACCAGTGTACTGTAATAATATATAATATCACCGCTCCTCTTATATCACCAGTGTACTGTAATATATATAATATCACCGCTCCTCTTATATCACCAGTGTACTGTAATAATATATAATGATATCACCGCTCCTCTATAACACCAGTGTACTGTAATAATATATAATGATATCACCGCTCCTCTTATATCACCAGTGTACTGTAATAATATATTATGATATCACCGCTCCTCTTATATCACCAGTGTACTGTAATTATATATAATATCACCGCTCCTCTTATATCACCAGTGTACTGTAATAATATATAAGAGGAGCGGTGATATTATTATATATTATTACAGTACACTGGTGATATAAGAGGAGTGGTGATATTATATATAATTACAGTACACTGGTGATATAAGAGGAGCGGTGATAATATTATATATTATTACAGTACATTGGTGATATAAGAGGAGCGGTGATATCATTATATATTATTACAGTACACTGGTAATATAAGAGGAGCGGTGATATCATTATATATTATTACAGTACACTGGTGATATAAGAGGAGCGGTGATATTATATATTATTACAGTACACTGGTGATATAAGAGGAGCGGTGATATCATTATATATTATTACAGTACACCTGTGATATAAGAGGAGCGGTGATATCATTATATATTATTACAGTACACTGGTGATATAAGAGGAGCGGTGATATTATTATATATTATTACAGTACACTGGTGATATAAGAGGAGCGGTGATATTATACATTATTACAGTACACTGGTAATATAGAGGAGCGGTGATATTATATATTATTACAGTACACTGGTGATATAAGAGGAGCGGTGATATTATATATTATTACAGTACACTGGTGATATAAGAGGAGCGGTGATATTATATATTATTACAGTACACTGGTGATATAAGAGGAGCGGTGATATCATTATATATATTACAGTACACTGGTGATATAAGAGGAGCGGTGATATTATATATTATTACAGTACACTGGTGATATAAGAGGAGCGGTGATATTATTATATATTATTACAGTACACTGGTGATATAAGAGGAGCGGTGATATCATTATATATTATTACAGTACACTGGTGATATAAGAGGAGCAGTGATATTATATATTATTACAGTACACTGGTGATATAAGAGGAGCGGTGATATTATATATTACAGTACACTGGTGATATAAGAGGAGCGGTGATATCATTATATATTATTACAGTACACTGGTGATATAAGAGGAGCGGTGATATCATTATATATTACAGTACACTGGTGATATAAGAGGAGCGGTGATATTATATATTATTACAGTACACTGGTGATATAAGAGGAGCAGTGATATTATATATTATTACAGTACACTGGTGATATAAGAGGAGCGGTGATATTATATATAATTACAGTACACTGGTGATATAAGAGGAGCGGTGATATCATTATATATATTACAGTACACTGGTGATATAAGAGGAGCGGTGATATTATATATTATTACAGTACACTGGTGATATAAGAGGAGCGGTGATATTATTATATATTATTACAGTACACTGGTGATATAAGAGGAGCGGTGATATTATTATATATTATTACAGTACATTGGTGATATAAGAGGAGCGGTGATATCATATATTATTACAGTACACTGGTGTTATAGAGGAGCGGTGATATCATATATTATTACAGTACACTGGTGATATAAGAGGAGCGGTGATATCATTATATATTATTACAGTACACTGGTAATATAAGAGGAGCGGTGATATCATTATATATTATTATAGTACACTGGTGATATAAGAGGAGCGGTGATATTATATATTATTACAGTACACTGGTGATATAAGAGGAGCGGTGATATCATTATATATTATTACAGTACACTGGTGATATAAGAGGAGCGGTGATATTATATATTATTACAGTACACTGGTGATATAAGAGGAGCGGTGATATCATTATATATATTACAGTACACTGGTGATATAAGAGGAGCGGTGATATTATATATTATTACAGTACACTGGTGATATAAGAGGAGCGGTGATATTATATATATTACAGTACACTGGTGATATAAGAGGAGCGGTGATATCATTATATATTATTACAGTACACTGGTGATATAAGAGGAGCGGTGATATTATATATAATTACAGTACACTGGTGATATAAGAGGAGCGGTGATATTATTATATATTATTACAGTACACTGGTGATATAAGAGGAGCGGTGATGTTATTATATATTATTACAGTACATTGGTGATATAAGAGGAGCGGTGATATCATATATTATTACAGTACACTGGTGTTATAGAGGAGCGGTGATATCATATATTATTACAGTACACTGGTGATATAAGAGGAGCGGTGATATCATTATATATTATTACAGTACACTGGTAATATAAGAGGAGCGGTGATATCATTATATATTATTATAGTACACTGGTGATATAAGAGGAGCGGTGATATTATATATTATTACAGTACACTGGTGATATAAGAGGAGCGGTGATATCATTATATATTATTACAGTACACTGGTGATATAAGAGGAGCGGTGATATTATATATTATTACAGTACACTGGTGATATAAGAGGAGCGGTGATATCATTATATATATTACAGTACACTGGTGATATAAGAGGAGCGGTGATATTATATATTATTACAGTACACTGGTGATATAAGAGGAGCGGTGATATTATATATATTACAGTACACTGGTGATATAAGAGGAGCGGTGATATCATTATATATTATTACAGTACACTGGTGATGTAAGAGGAGCGGTGATATTATATATAATTACAGTACACTGGTGATATAAGAGGAGCGGTGATATTATTATATATTATTACAGTACACTGGTGATATAAGAGGAGCGGTGATGTTATTATATATTATTACAGTACATTGGTGATATAAGAGGAGCGGTGATATCATATATTATTACAGTACACTGGTGTTATAGAGGAGCGGTGATATCATATATTATTACAGTACACTGGTGATATAAGAGGAGCGGTGATATCATTATATATTATTACAGTACACTGGTAATATAAGAGGAGCGGTGATATCATTATATATTATTATAGTACACTGGTGATCTAAGAGGAGCGGTGATATTATATATTATTACAGTACACTGGTGATATAAGAGGAGCGGTGATATCATTATATATTATTACAGTACACTGGTGATATAAGAGGAGCGGTGATATTATATATTATTACAGTACACTGGTGATATAAGAGGAGCAGTGATATCATTATATATTATTACAGTACACTGGTAATATAAGAGGAGCGGTGATATCATTATATATTATTATAGTACACTGGTGATCTAAGAGGAGCGGTGATATTATATATTATTACAGTACACTGGTGATATAAGAGGAGCGGTGATATCATTATATATTATTACAGTACACTGGTGATATAAGAGGAGCGGTGATATTATATATTATTACAGTACACTGGTGATATAAGAGGAGCGGTGATATCATTATATATATTACAGTACACTGGTGATATAAGAGGAGCGGTGATATTATTATATATTATTACAGTACACTGGTGATATAAGAGGAGCGGTGATATTATTATATATTATTACAGTACACTGGTGATATAAGAGGAGCGGTGATATCATTATATATTATTACAGTACACTGGTGATATAAGAGGAGCGGTGATATTATTATATATTATTACAGTACACTGGTGATATAGAGGAGCAGTGATATCACTATATATTATTACAGTACACTGGTGATATAAGAGGAGCGGTGATATTATTGTATATTATTACAGTACACTGGTGATATAAGAGGAGCGGTGATATTATATCACCAGTGTACTGTAATATATATAATTATATCACCGCTCCTCTTATATCACCAGTGTACTGTAATAATATATAATAATATCACCGCTCCTCTTATATCACCAGTGTACTGTAATAATATATAATAATATCACCGCTCCTCTTATATCACCAGTGTACTGTAATATATATAATTATATCACCGCTCCTCTTATATCACCAGTGTACTGTAATAATATATAATATCACCGCTCCTCTTATATCACCAGTGTACTGTAATATATAATGATATCACCGCTCCTCTTATATCACCAGTGTACTGTAATAATATATTATATCACCGCTCCTCTTATATCACCAGTGTACTGTAATAATATATAAGATATCACCGCTCCTCTTATATCACCAGTGTACTGTAATAATATATAATGATATCACCGCTCCTCTTATATCACCAGTGTACTGTAATATATAATGATATCACCGCTCCTCTTATATCACCAGTGTACTGTAATAATATATAATATCACCGCTCCTCTTATATCACCAGTGTACTGTAATAATATATAGTGATATCACTGCTCCTCTTATATCACCAGTGTACTGTAATAATATATAATATCACCGCTCCTCTTATATCACCAGTGTACTGTAATAAGATATAATGATATCACCGCTCCTCTTATATCACCAGTGTACTGTAATAATATATAATGATATCACCGCTCCTCTTATATCACCAGTGTACTGTAATAATATATAATATCACCGCTCCTCTTATATCACCAGTGTACTGTAATAATATATAATGATATCACCGCTCCTCTATAACACCAGTGTACTGTAATAATATATAATATCACCGCTCCTCTTATATCCCCAGTGTACTGTAATAATATATAATGATATCACCGCTCCTCTTATATCATCAGTATACTGTAATAATATATAATGATATCACCGCTTCTCTTATATCACCAGTGTACTGTAATAATATATAATAATATCACCGCTCCTCTTATATCACCAGTGTACTGTAATTATATATAATATCACCGCTCCTCTTATATCACCAGTGTACTGTAATAATATATAATAATATCACCGCTCCTCTTATATCACCAGTGTACTGTAATAATATATAAGAGGAGCGGTGATATTATTATATATTATTACAGTACACTGGTGATATAAGAGGAGCGGTGATATTATATATAATTACAGTACACTGGTGATATAAGAGGAGCTGTGATATTATATATTATTACAGTACACTGGTGATATAAGAGGAGCGGTGATATAATTATATATATTACAGTACACTGGTGATATAAGAGGAGCGGTGATATCATTATATATTATTACAGTACACTGGTGATATAAGAGGAGCGGTGATATTATATATTATTACAGTACACTGGTGATATAAGAGGAGCGGTGATATTATATATTATTACAGTACACTGGTGATATAAGAGGAGCGGTGATATTATATATTATTACAGTACACTGGTGATATAAGAGGAGCGGTGATATCATTATATAATATTACAGTACATTGGTGATATAAGAGGAGCGGTGATATTATATATTATTACAGTACACTGGTGATATAAGAGGAGCGGTGATATTATTATATATTATTACAGTACATTGGTGATATAAGAGGAGTGGTGATATCATTATATATTATTACAGTACACTGGTGATATAAGAGGAGCGGTGATATTATTATATATTATTACAGTACATTGGTGATATAAGAGGAGCGGTGATATCATTATATATTATTACAGTACACTGGTGATATAAGAGGAGCGGTGATATCATTATATATTATTACAGTACACTGGTAATATAAGAGGAGCGGTGATATCATTATATATTATTACAGTACACTGGGGATATAAGAGGAGCGGTGATATCATTATATATATTACAGTACACTGGTGATATAAGAGGAGCGGTGATATCATTATATATATTACAGTACACTGGTGATATAAGAGGAGCGGTGATATTATTATATATTATTACAGTACACTGGTGATATAAGAGGAGCGGTGATATCATTATATATTATTACAGTACACTGGGGATATAAGAGGAGCGGTGATATCATTATATATATATTACAGTACACTGGTGATATAAGAGGAGCGGTGATATTATACATTATTACAGTACACTGGTAATATAGAGGAGCGGTGATATTATATATTATTACAGTACACTGGTGATATAAGAGGAGCGGTGATATCATTATATATTATTACAGTACACTGGTGATATAAGAGGAGCGGTGATATCATTATATATTATTACAGTACACTGGTGATATAAGAGGAGCGGTGATATTATATATTATTACAGTACACTGGTGATATAAGAGGAGCGGTGATATCATTATATATTATGACAGTACACTGGTGATATAAGAGGAGCGGTGATATTATATATTATTACAGTACACTGGTGATATAGAGGAGCGGTGATATCATTATATATTATTACAGTACACTGGTGATATAAGAGGAGCGGTGATATCATTATATCTTATTACAGTACATTGGGGATATAAGAGGAGCGGTGATATTATATATATTACAGTACACTGGTGATATAGAGGAGCGGTGATATCATTATATATATTACAGTACACTGGTGATATAAGAGGAGCGGTGATATTATATATTATTACAGTACACTGGTGATAAAAGAGGAGCGGTGATATCATTATATATTATTACAGTACACTGGTGATATAAGAGGAGCGGTGATATTATATATTATTACAGTACACTGGTGATATAAGAGGAGCAGTGATATCATTATATATTATTACAGTACACTGGTGATATAAGAGGAGCGGTGATATCATTATATATTATTACAGTACACTGGTGATATAAGAGGAGCGGTGATATCATTATATATTATTACAGTACACTGGTGATATAAGAGGAGCGGTGATATTATATATTATTACAGTACACTGGTGATATAAGAGGAGCGGTGATATCATTATATATTATTACAGTACACTGGTGATATAAGAGGAGCGGTGATATAATATATTATTACAGTACACTGGTGATATAAGAGGAGCGGTGACATTATATATTATTACAGTACACTGGTGATATAAGAGGAGCGGTGATATCATTATATATTATTACAGTACACTGGTGATATAAGAGGAGCAGTGATATCATTATATATTACAGTACACTGGTGATATAAGAGGAGCGGTGATATCATTATATATTATTACAGTACACTGGTGATATAGAGGAGCGGTGATATCCTTATATATATATATTACAGTACACTGGTGATATAAGAGGAGCGGTGATATCATTATATATTATTACAGTACACTGGTGATATAAGAGGAGCGGTGATATCATTATATATTATTACAGTACACTGGTGATATAAGAGGAGCGGTGATATTATATATTATTACAGTACACTGGTGATATAAGAGGAGCAGTGATATCACTATATATTATTACAGTACACTGGTGATATAAGAGGAGCGGTGATATTATTATATATATTACAGTACACTGGTGATATAGAGGAGCGGTGATATCATTATATATATTACAGTACACTGGTGATATAGAGGAGCGGTGATATCATTATATATTATTACAGTACACTGGTGATATAAGAGGAGCGGTGATATCATTATATATATTACAGTACACTGGTGATATAGAGGAGCGGTGATATTATATATTATTACAGTACACTGGTGATATAAGAGGAGCGGTGATATTATATATTATTACAGTACACTGGTGATATAAGAGGAGCGGTGATATCATTATATATTCTTACAGTACACTGGTGATAAAAGAGAAGCGGGTGATATCTCATATCTTATTACAGTACAGCAGTGTTATATGAGAAGTAGTTGCTAACTTATAACACTGCTGTACTGTAATATATATAATGATATCCCCGCTCCTCTTATATCACCAGTGTACTGTAATAATATATAATATCACCGCTCCTCTTATATCACCAGTGTACTGTAATAATATATATAATGATATCACCGCTCCTCTTATATCACCAGTGTACTGTAATAATATATAATGATATCACCGCTCCTCTTATATCACCAGTGTACTGTAATATATAATGATATCACCGCTCCTCTTATATCACCAGTGTACTGTAATAATATATAATGATATCACCGCTCCTCTTATATCACCAGTGTACTGTAATAATATATAATATCACCGCTCCTCTTATATCACCAGTGTACTGTAATAATATATAATGATATCACCGCTCCTCTTATATTACCAGTGTACTGTAATATATATAATGATATCACCGCTCCTCTTATATCACCAGTGTACTGTAATAATATATAATATCACCGCTCCTCTTATATCACCAATGTACTGTAATTATATATAATATCACCGCTCCTCTATATCACCAGTGTACTGTAATAATATATAATGATATCACCGCTTCTCTTATATCACCAGTGTACTGTAATATATAATATCACCGCTCCTCTTATATCACCAGTGTACTGTAATAATATATAATATCACCGCTCCTCTATATCACCAGAGTACTGTAATAATATATAGTGATATCACCGCTCCTCTTATATCACCAGAGTACTGTAATAATATATAGTGATATCACCGCTCCTCTATAACACCAGTGTACTGTAATAATATATAATGATATCACCGCTCCTCTTATATCACCAGTGTACTGTAATAATATATAATGATATCACCGCTCCTCTTATATCACCAGTGTACTGTAATAATATATAATATCACCGCTCCTCTTATATCACCAGTGTACTGTAATAATATATAAGATATCACCGCTCCTCTATATCACCAGTGTACTGTAATATATATAATATCACCGCTCCTCTTATATCACCAGTGTACTGTAATATATAATGATATCACCGCTCCTCTTATATCACCAGTGTACTGTAATAATATATAATATCACCGCTCCTCTTATATCACCAGTGTACTGTAATAATATATAATATCACCGCTCCTCTTATATCACCAGTGTACTGTAATAATATATAATGATATCACCGCTCCTCTTATATCACCAGTGTACTGTAATAATATATAATGATATCACTGCTCCTCTATATCACCAGTGTACTGTAATAATATATAATGATATCACCGCTCCTCTATATCACCAGTGTACTGTAATAATATATAATATCACCGCTCCTCTTATATCACCAGTGTACTGTAATAATATATAATATCACCGCTCCTCTTATATCACCAGTGTACTGTAATAATATATAATATCACCGCTCCTCTTATATCACCAGTGTACTGTAATATATAATTATATCACCGCTCCTCTTATATCACCAGTGTACTGTAATATATAATGATATCACCGCTCCTCTTATATCACCAGTGTACTGTAATAATATATAATGATATCACCGCTCCTCTTATATCACCAGTGTACTGTAATATATAATATCACCGCTCCTCTTATATCACCAGTGTACTGTAATAATATATAATGATATCACCGCTCCTCTTATATCACCAGTGTACTGTAATAATATATAATGATATCACCGCTCCTCTTATATCACCAGTGTCCTGTAATATATATAATGATATCACCGCTCCTCTTATATCACCAGTGTACTGTAATATATATAATGATATCACCGCTCCTCTTATATCACCAGTGTACTGTAATAATATATAATATCACTGCTCCTCATATATCACCAGTGTACTGTAATATATATAATGATATCACCGCTCCTCATATATCACCAGTGTACTGTAATAATATATAATGATATCACCGCTCCTCTTATATCACCAGTGTACTGTAATAATATATAATGATATCACCGCTCCTCTTATATCACCAGTGTACTGTAATATATATAATGATATCACCGCTCCTCTTATATCACCAGTGTACTGTAATAATATATAATATCACCGCTCCTCTTATATCACCAGTGTACTGTAATAAGATATTATATCACCACTTCTCTTATATCACCAGTGTACTGTAATAATATATAATGATATCACCGCTCCTCTTATATCACCAGTGTACTGTAATAATATATAATGATATCACTGCTCCTCTATATCACCAGTGTACTGTAATATATATAATAATATCACCGCTCCTCTTATATCACCAGTGTACTGTAATAATATATAATATCACCGCTCCTCTTATATCACCAGTGTACTGTAATAATATATAATAATATCACCGCTCCTCTTATATCACCAGTGTACTGTAATAATATATAATGATATCACTGCTCCTCTTATATCACCAGTGTACTGTAATAATATATAATATCACCGCTCCTCTTATATCACCAGTGTACTGTAATAATATATAATAATATCACCGCTCCTCTTATATCACCAGTGTACTGTAATAATATATAATATCACCGCTCCTCTTATATCACCAGTGTACTGTAATAATATATAATATCACCGCTCCTCTTATATCACCAGTGTACTGTAATAATATATAATAATATCACCGCTCCTCTTATATCACCAGTGTACTGTAATAATATATAATATCACCGCTCCTCTTATATCACCAGTGTACTGTAATAATATATAATGATATCACTGCTCCTCTTATATCACCAGTGTACTGTAATAATATATAATATCACTGCTCCTCATATATCACCAGTGTACTGTAATATATATATAATGATATCACCGCTCCTCATATATCACCAGTGTACTGTAATATATATAATGATATCACCGCTCCTCTTATATCACCAGTGTACTGTAATAATATATAATGATATCACCGCTCCTCTTATATCACCAGTGTACTGTAATAATATATAATATCACCGCTCCTCATATATCACCAGTGTACTGTAATATATATATAATGATATCACCGCTCCTCATATATCACCAGTGTACTGTAATATATATAATGATATCACCGCTCCTCTTATATCACCAGTGTACTGTAATAATATATAATGATATCACCGCTCCTCTTATATCACCAGTGTACTGTAATAATATATAATGATATCACCGCTCCTCTTATATCACCAGTGTACTGTAATAATATATAATGATATCACCGCTCCTCTTATATCACCAGTGTACTGTAATAATATATAATGATATCACCGCTCCTCTTATATCACCAGTGTACTGTAATAATATATAATATCACCGCTCCTCTTATATCACCAGTGTACTGTCATATATATATATAATGATATCACCGCTCCTCTTATATCACCAATGTACTGTAATTATATATAATATCACCGCTCCTCTATATCACCAGTGTACTGTAATAATATATAATGATATCACCGCTTCTCTTATATCACCAGTGTACTGTAATATATAATATCACCGCTCCTCTTATATCACCAGTGTACTGTAATAATATATAATGATATCACCGCTCCTCTTATATCACCAGTGTACTGTAATAATATATAATATCACCGCTCCTCTTATATCACCAGTGTACTATAATAATATATAATGATATCACCGCTCCTCATATATCACCAGTGTACTGTAATAATATATAATGATATCACTGCTCCTCTTATATCACCAGTGTACTGTAATAATATATAATATCACTGCTCCTCATATATCACCAGTGTACTGTAATATATATATAATGATATCACCGCTCCTCATATATCACCAGTGTACTGTAATATATATAATGATATCACCGCTCCTCTTATATCACCAGTGTACTGTAATAATATATAATGATATCACCGCTCCTCTTATATCACCAGTGTACTGTAATAATATATAATGATATCACCGCTCCTCTTATATCACCAGTGTACTGTAATAATATATAATGATATCACCGCTCCTCTTATATCACCAGTGTACTGTAATAATATATAATGATATCACCGCTCCTCTTATATCACCAGTGTACTGTAATAATATATAATATCACCGCTCCTCTTATATCACCAGTGTACTGTCATATATATATATAATGATATCACCGCTCCTCTTATATCACCAATGTACTGTAATTATATATAATATCACCGCTCCTCTATATCACCAGTGTACTGTAATAATATATAATATCACCGCTCCTCTATATCACCAGAGTACTGTAATAATATATAGTGATATCACCGCTCCTCTTATATCACCAGAGTACTGTAATAATATATAGTGATATCACCGCTCCTCTTATATCACCAGTGTACTGTAATATATAATATCACCGCTCCTCTTATATCACCAGTGTACTGTAATATATATATAATGATATCACCGCTCCTCTTATATCACCAATGTACTGTAATTATATATAATATCACCGCTCCTCTTATATTACCAGTGTACTGTAATAATATATAATGATATCACCGCTCCTCTTATATCACCAGTGTACTGTAATAATATATAATGATATCACCGCTTCTCTTATATCACCAGTGTACTGTAATATATAATATCACCGCTCCTCTTATATCACCAGTGTACTGTAATAATATATAATGATATCACCGCTCCTCTTATATCACCAGTGTACTGTAATAATATATAATGATATCACCGCTCCTCTTATATCACCAGTGTACTGTAATAATATATAATATCACCGCTCCTCTTATATCACCAGTGTACTGTAATAATATATAATGATATCACCGCTCCTCTTATATCACCAGTATACTGTAATAATATATAATGATATCACTGCTCCTCTATATCACCAGTGTACTGTAATAATATATAATGATATCACCGCTCCTCTATATCACCAGTGTACTGTAATAATATATAATAATATCACCGCTCCTCTTATATCACCAGTGTACTGTAATAATATATAATATCACCGCTCCTCTTATATCACCAGTGTACTGTAATAATATATAATATCACCGCTCCTCTTATATCACCAGTGTACTGTAATAATATATAATAATATCACCGCTCCTCTTATATCACCAGTGTACTGTAATAATATATAATATCACCGCTCCTCTTATATCACCAGTGTACTGTAATATATAATTATATCACCGCTCCTCTTATATCACCAGTGTACTGTAATATATAATGATATCACCGCTCCTCTTATATCACCAGTGTACTGTAATAATATATAATGATATCACCGCTCCTCTTATATCACCAGTGTACTGTAATATATATATATAATGATATCACCGCTCCTCTTATATCACCAGTGTACTGTAATAATATATAATGATATCACCGCTCCTCTTATATCACCAGTGTACTGTAATAATATATAATGATATCACCGCTCCTCTTATATCACCAGTATACTGTAATAATATATAATGATATCACCGCTCCTCTTATATCACCAGTGTACTGTAATAATATATAATGATATCACCGCTCCTCTTATATCACCAGTGTACTGTAATATATAATATCACCGCTCCTCTTATATCACCAGTGTACTGTAATAATATATAATATCACCGCTCCTCTTATATCACCAGTGTACTGTAATAATATATAATGATATCACCGCTCCTCTTATATCACCAGTGTACTGTAATATATATAATGATATCACCGCTCCTCTTATATCACCAGTGTACTGTAATAATATATAATATCACTGCTCCTCATATATCACCAGTGTACTGTAATATATATAATGATATCACCGCTCCTCTTATATCACCAGTGTACTGTAATAATATATAATGATATCACCGCTCCTCTTATATCACCAGTGTACTGTAATAATATATAATGATATCACCGCTCCTCTTATATCACCAGTGTACTGTAATATATAATATCACCGCTCCTCTTATATCACCAGTATACTGTAATAATATATAATGATATCACCGCTCCTCTTATATCACCAGTGTACTGTAATAATATATAATGATATCACCGCTCCTCTTATATCACCAGTGTACTGTAATATATAATATCACCGCTCCTCTTATATCACCAGTGTACTGTAATATATATAATGATATCACCGCTCCTCTTATATCACCAGTGTACTGTAATATATATAATGATATCACCGCTCCTCTTATATCACCAGTGTACTGTAATATATATAATGATATCACCGCTCCTCTTATATCACCAGTGTACTGTAATAATATATAATATCACTGCTCCTCATATATCACCAGTGTACTGTAATATATATAATGATATCACCGCTCCTCATATATCACCAGTGTACTGTAATAATATATAATGATATCACCGCTCCTCTTATATCACCAGTGTACTGTAATAATATATAATGATATCACCGCTCCTCTTATATCACCAGTGTACTGTAATATATATAATGATATCACCGCTCTTCTTATATCACCAGTGTACTGTAATATATATAATGATATCACCACTCCTCTTATATCACCAGTGTACTGTAATAAGATATTATATCACCACTCCTCTTATATCACCAGTGTACTGTAATAATATATAATGATATCACCGCTCCTCTTATATCACCAGTGTACTGTAATAATATATAATGATATCACTGCTCCTCTATATCACCAGTGTACTGTAATATATATAATGATATCACCACTCCTCTTATATCACCAGTGTACTGTAATAATATATAATGATATCACCGCTCCTCTTATATCACCAGTGTACTGTAATATATATAATGATATCACCGCTCCTCTTATATCACCAGTGTACTGTAATAATATATAATATCACTGCTCCTCTATATCACCAGTGTACTGTAATAATATATAATATCACCGCTCCTCATATATCACCAGTGTACTGTAATATATATAATGATATCACCGCTCCTCATATATCACCAGTGTACTGTAATAATATATAATATCACTGCTCCTCATATATCACCAGTGTACTGTAATATATATATAATGATATCACCGCTCCTCATATATCACCAGTGTACTGTAATATATATAATGATATCACCGCTCCTCTTATATCCCCAGTGTACTGTAATAATATATAATGATATCACCGCTCCTCTTATATCACCAGTGTACTGTAATAATATATAATATCACCGCTCCTCTTATATCACCAGTGTACTGTAATAATATATAATGATATCACCGCTCCTCTTATATCACCAGTGTACTGTAATAATATATAATATCACCGCTCCTCATATATCACCAGTGTACTGTAATATATATAATGATATCACCGCTCCTCATATATCACCAGTGTACTGTAATAATATATAATATCACTGCTCCTCATATATCACCAGTGTACTGTAATATATATATAATGATATCACCGCTCCTCATATATCACCAGTGTACTGTAATAATATATAATAATATCACCGCTCCTCTTATATCACCA
Organism: Hyla sarda; assembly: GCF_029499605.1. Taxonomy (NCBI): domain Eukaryota; kingdom Metazoa; phylum Chordata; class Amphibia; order Anura; family Hylidae; genus Hyla; species Hyla sarda. The sequence goes on from NC_079191.1 coordinate 425,961,822, forward strand.
GTGTACTGTAATAATATATAATATCACCGCTCCTCTTATATCACCAGTGTACTGTAATAATATATAATATCACCGCTCCTCTTATATCACCAGTGTACTGTAATATATAATGATATCACCGCTCCTCTTATATCACCAGTGTACTGTAATAATATATAATATCACCGCTCCTCTTATATCACCAGTGTACTGTAATATATAATGATATCACCGCTCCTCTTATATCACCAGTGTACTGTAATAATATATAATATCACCGCTCCTCTTATATTACCAGTGTACTGTAATAATATATAATAATATCACCGCTCCTCTTATATCACCAGTGTACTGTAATAATATATAATATCACCGCTCCTCTTATATCACCAGTGTACTGTAATAATATATAATATCACCGCTCCTCTTATATCACCAGTGTACTGTAATATATATAATTATATCACCGCTCCTCTTATATCACCAGTGTACTGTAATAATATATAATGATATCACCGCTCCTCTTATATCACCAGTGTACTGTAATAATATATAATGATATCACCGCTCCTCATATATCACCAGTGTACTGTAATAATATATAATATCACTGCTCCTCTATATCACCAGTGTACTGTAATAATATATAATATCACCGCTCCTCATATATCACCAGTGTACTGTAATATATATAATGATATCACCGCTCCTCATATATCACCAGTGTACTGTAATAATATATAATATCACTGCTCCTCATATATCACCAGTGTACTGTAATATATATAATGATATCACCGCTCCTCATATATCACCAGTGTACTGTAATAATATATAATATCACTGCTCCTCATATATCACCAGTGTACTGTAATATATATAATGATATCACCGCTCCTCATATATCACCAGTGTACTGTAATAATATATAATGATATCACCGCTCCTCTTATATCACCAGTGTACTGTAATATATATAATGATATCACCGCTCCTCTTATATCACCAGTGTACTGTAATATATATAATGATATCACCGCTCCTCTTATATCACCAGTGTACTGTAATAATATATAATGATATCACCGCTCCTCTTATATCACCAGTGTACTGTAATAATATATAATATCACCGCTCCTCTTATATCACCAGTGTACTGTAATAATATATAATATCACCGCTCCTCTTATATCCCCAGTGTACTGTAATAATATATAATGATATCACCGCTCCTCTTATATCACCAGTGTACTGTAATATATATAATATCACCGCTCCTCTTATATCACCAGTGTACTGTAATAATATATAATGATATCACCGCTCCTCTTATATCACCAGTGTACTGTAATAATATATAATATCACCGCTCCTCTTATATCACCAGTGTACTGTAATAATATATAATATCACCGCTCCTCTTATATCACCAGTGTACTGTAATAATATATAATATCACCGCTCCTCTTATATCACCAGTGTACTGTAATAATATATAATATCACCGCTCCTCTTATATCACCAGTGTACTGTAATAATATATATAATATCACCGCTCCTCTTATATCACCAGTGTACTGTAATAATATATAATATCACCGCTCCTCTTATATCACCAGTGTACTGTAATAATATATAATATCACCGCTCCTCTTATATCACCAGTGTACTGTAATAATATATAATATCACCGCTCCTCTTATATCACCAGTGTACTGTAATAATATATAATATCACTGCTCCTCTATATCACCAGTGTACTGTAATAATATATAATGATATCACCGCTCCTCTTATATCACCAATGTACTGTAATTATATATAATATCACCGCTCCTCTTATATCACCAGTGTACTGTAATAATATATAATATCACCGCTCCTCTTATATCACCAGTGTACTGTAATAATATATAATATCACCGCTCCTCTTATATCACCAGTGTACTGTAATAATATATAATGATATCACCGCTCCTCTTATATCACCAGTGTACTGTAATAATATATAATAATATCACCGCTCCTCTTATATCACCAGTGTACTGTAATAATATATAATATCACCGCTTCTCTTATATCACCAGTGTACTGTAATAATATATAATATCACCGCTTCTCTTATATCACCAGTGTACTGTAATAATATATAATATCACCGCTCCTCTTATATCACCAGTGTACTGTAATATATATAATATCACCGCTCCTCTTATATCACCAGTGTACTGTAATATATATAATATCACCGCTCCTCTTATATCACCAGTGTACTGTAATTATATATAATATCACCGCTCCTCTTATATCACCAGTGTACTGTAATAAGATATTATATCACCGCTCCTCTTATATCACCAGTGTACTGTAATAATATATAATATCACCGCTCCTCTTATATCACCAGTGTACTGTAATAATATATAAGATATCACCGCTCCTCTTATATCCCCAGTGTACTGTAATAATATATAATATCACCGCTCCTCTTATATCACCAGTGTACTGTAATAATATATAATATCACCGCTCCTCTTATATCACCAGTGTACTGTAATAATATATAATGATATCACCGCTCCTCTTATATCACCAGTGTACTGTAATAATATATAATGATATCACCGCTCCTCTATATCACCAGTGTACTGTAATAATATATAATATCACCGCTCCTCTTATATCACCAGTGTACTGTAATAATATATAATAATTTCACCGCTCCTCTTATAATGCTGAGTTTGTGTCGTTCCCTTTTAAAGGGGTATTCCAGTGAAAAACTTTTTTTTTTTCATATCAACTGGCTTCAGAAAGTTAAACAGATTTGTAAATGACTTCTATTCAAAAATCGTTATCCTTCCAGTACTTATCAGCTGCTGAAGTTGAGTTGTTCTTTTCTGTCTGACCACAGTGCTTTCTGCTGACATCTCTGTCTGTCTCGGGAACTGTCCAGAGTAGGAGCAGATCCCCATAGCAAACCTCTCCTGCTCTGGACAGTCCGTGACATGGACAGAGGTGTCAGCAAAGATTGGTCAGACAGAAACTAAGAACTCAACTTCAGCAGCTGATAAGTACTGGAAGGTTTAAGGTTTTTTAATAGAAGTAATTTACAAATCTGTTATCTTTCTGGAGCCAGTTAATATGAAAAAAAATAAATGAACAGATTTGTAAATTACTTCTATTCAAAAATCTTAATCCTATCAGTACTTATCAGCTGCTAAAGTTGAGTTGTTCTTTTCTGTCTGACCACAGTGCTCTCTGCTGGCACCTCTGTCGATTTTAGGAACTGTCCAGAGCAGGAGAGATTTTCTATGGGGATTTGCTCCTACTCCGTGCAGTTCCTGAGACAGACAGAGGTGTCAGCAGAGAGCACTGTGGTCAGAAATGAACAACTCAACTTCAGCAACTGATAAGTACTGGAAGGATTAAGATTTTTTTAATAGAAGTAATTTACAAATCTGTTATCTTTCTGAAGCCAGTTGATATGAAAAAAAAAATAGTTTTTCACTGGAATACCCCTTTAAGATCCAGACGCAGTCAGTATGGCGGTCTTCGGGGAGGTCCCGTTATGCCGCTATAACGTTACATAGTAGACATCTGCTGTCAGTTCTAACCCTAGAATAATATATACTCCTGGGGCGGCCGCGCTCAGCACAATATTGGCCTTTTTCGGAGCCCACACCCTTCACGCTGTGATTTGAGGTTACACTGGGGGCGATTCATTCAGGCCGTCCCGGGCAGGTCCTGTGGTGGTGGCACCCCGCCAGGCATCTCACAGCTGTCAATGAACAGAGGCGGCGGGCATGGAAACCGCTCAGTCAGTGTGTACAAGAATCCGCTCCCACACCCAGGCCTGATCCACCGTGACAGGAAGTGTAACCTGAGGTGTGGAGCCTGATGTATGTTCACACCAAGGGGAAAAAAAAAAAAAAAGAAATGTTGTGCAACTACAACTCCCAGCATGCTTTTATGTCATGGTGGTTCTATGTAGAACTTCAGGATCTCTTAGAGTGTTCTCAAATTGTGGCCCTTCAGCTGTGGCAAAACTACAACTCCCAGCATGCCCGGACAGCCGTTGGCTGTCCGGGCATGCTGGGAGTTGTAGTTTTGCAACAGCTGTAGGAACAGTTTGGAGGTTACTAGTATAAATAATACAGGAAGGTTTAAAAAAAAAAAAACATTTGCCAACAACACCTATTGCGGGGCAACAAAATAAAAATACTGTAGAGACACCTACCTGCAGGGCGGCGCTGCGGAGCTCTAGGCATGTTGCAATTTTTCCAATTATTTTCTGCAAAATAAAATAAAATACATTAGAAAAATTGTAGGGGTCCATACTTCAGTGCATACAGACTAGATTGATAGAGATAGAACTGGAGAGGAGGTGTACAACTACTATATATCCTGATCCCATAGAGATAGCAGCAGTATACAGATAGAGCTAGAGGGGAGCTGTATAACTACTATATATCCTGATCCCATAGAGATAGCAGCAGTATACATATAGAGCTGGAGGGGAGGTATATAACTACTATATATCCTGATCGTATCGAGATAGCAGCAGTATACAGATAGAGCTGGAGGAGAAGGTAGCAGTATACAGGTAGAGCCGGAGGGGAGGTGTATAACTACTCTATATACTGATCCTATAGAGATAGCAGCAACAGTATACAGATAGAGCTGGAGGGGAAGTGTATACTTACTATATATCCTGATCCTATAGGGAGAGCAGCAGTATACAGATAGAGCTAGAGGAGAAGTGTATAACCACTATATATCCCAATCACAGAGAGAGCAGCAGCAGTATACAGGTAGAGCCGGAGGGGAGGTGTATAACGACTTTGTATCCTGATCCCATAGAGATAGCAGCAGCAGTATACAGATAGAGCTGCAGGGGAGTTGTATAACTACTATATATATCCTGATGCCATAGAGATAGCAGCAGCAGTATACAGATAGAGCTGGAGGGGAGGTGTATAACTACTATATATCCTGATGCCATAGAGAGAGCAGCAGTATACAGATAGAGCTGGATGAGAAAAGTGTATAACCACTATATATCCCAATCATAGGGAGAGTAGCAGCAGTATACAGGTAGAGCCGGAGGGGAGGTGTATAACTACTTTGAATCCTGATCATACTGAGATAGTAACACTTTTCATTACTGCAGACAGGGAGGAGGGGGGAGGCTCCTGCTGCAGCCAGTTTTCTTACATCCAGATACAGGAAAGTGCGCAGGAGAAAGACGGACACATGGCTGCACAGAATCTGCGCTAAAATCTTTAACTGTGTGAACAAGGCCATAGTGTTTTCTCCTAAATCCTAGATTTATATTTTGGTAGCGGCCTTCATGCACCTTATCAAGGGAATCTGCACGTTCACGAATGAATTTCACACTTCTCGGCTCTGCTCCTCGGATCGTTCTAATGAATAACATTTCACAGGGCAGACGGCCAACTCTGCAGTAATGTTAACCCTTCTAATGCCGGCAGCAGAGACACAAACGGATCCAATTACCCATGTACAACCATTCCGAGAGGCCAGCGCAGAACCAGCAGGGGTCCTAGGACCGGGCAACTGTGCCCTCTAAGTGTTTCCCCAACCAGGATGCCTCCAGCTGTTGCAAAACTACAACTCCCAGCATGCCCGGACAGCCTTTGGCTGTCCGGGCATGCTGGGAGTTGTAGTTTTGCAACAGCTGGAGGCATCCTGGTTGGGGAAACACTTAGAGGGCACAGTTGCCCGGTCCTAGGACCCCTGCTGGTTCTGCGCTGGCCTGCTGGGAGTTGGCGCTGGCATGCTGGGAGTTGTAGTTTTGCAACAGCTGGAGGCACCCTGGTTGGGAAACAGTTCTCTAAGTGAGGATGACGACTACAAAATGGAACCAGTGCGGGTCAGCACCTACCATTCATACTAAAATTACATTGTTTGTTATGTTTTACTAGTGTTAGAAAATAAAACTTACATTTTGCAAAAGGGACACAAAAAGTCAAAAATTAATCGCACAACTGTGCAAAAATAAGCAACTTTAAAAAAAATGTGTTTTTTTTGTTTTGTTTTTTTATGCCAGACACTGTTTTACAGTACTGGGTAATACATTGATACATTTCCCCCAATAATCTGTTTTTGTAAGTTGAAATTATTATTTTTTTGAATATATATAAAATAAATAAAAGTAAAAATAAATAAATAAAATGGAAAAGGGAGGGGGGTTGAATTTGTATTACGGGAATTGTTCACATTTTGGTTATTACACTCTTAGTGCCACAAGGGAATTTGAATACGTGATCGCTCGATCATTTCTACCGTAAACTGCAATACTGCAAACAAGTTCTGCTCTCAGCTGAGAAGTGATTCAATTGTATCCAGTCTAGACAATGCTCTGTGAGCTAAACATCCTGGACTCCAGACTGATGCATTGTACATAGCTAGTCCTGTCCTCAGCTAAGGAGAAGAAGAGACCATTGTATCCATTTATATTCAGTATGGACAATGCTCTGTGAGCTAAACCAGCAGCTGCCCCAACCTCTCTGCTAGTTTGCTACAATGTATCAGTCTGAAGTCCAGACTGTTTAGCTCACAGAGCATTGTCTAGACTGAATACATTCGTATTACTTCTCAGCTGAGAGCAGGACCAGCTATGTACAATGTATCAGTCTGGAGTCCAGACTGTTTAGCTCACAGAGCATTGTCTAGACTAGATACAATTGTATCACTTCTCAGTTGAGAGCAGGACTAGCTATGTACAATGTATCAGTCTGTAGTCCAGGATGTTTAGCTCACAGAGCATTGTCTAGACTGGATACAATTGTATCACTTCCAAGCCGAGAGCAGGACTAGCTATGTACAATGTATCAGTCTGGAGTCCAGGATGTTTAGCTCACAGAGCATTGTCTAGACTATATACAATTGTATCACTTCTCAGCTGAGAACAGGACTAGATATGTACAATGTATCAGTCTGGAGTCCAGGATGTTTAGCTCACAGAGCATTGTCTAGACTGGATACAATTGTATCACTTCCAAGCCGAGAGCAGGATTAGCTATCTACAAATGTATCAGTCTGGAGTCCAGGCTGTTAGCTCACAGAGCATTGTCTAGACTGGATACAAATGTAAATAAAACATGTGCAATAGTTGAGTTCTGATGTGAACTTTACAAGACACGTCTAGATGAATATAACAGATCGCAGAGCACAGCCAGCGAGACGACAGGTCTGTAGAGGAGTCCTGTACTGGAGACGGCCCCGAGCGGGGGTCCGGTATATATCACACAGATCCGTCCCCGTACACACACATAAGTGAGCTGTCATCCCCACATTTCAGGCTGGGTGCGGCCGCTTCTCAGAACGCCGATGAATAATGCCTACTGGGGGCCGGCCAAGATCCCATCGACTTTCCATCCACATTCAACACTTTCAAAAAAAATCTCCAAATCCCTGAAAAGTCGTTTAAAAAAAATAAATAAAAAAAGCTCTGGTGGTGCTTGGAGTAATAACGGAGCAAAAGTTCATGAGAAAAGTGTAAAAACTGTGAAAGTGTTAAGACTGCGAGTGTGTGACATTTTCTACCACAAGTGCCCATCTAAGGCAAGAAAATAATACATCCACCTACAGGGGGCGTCCTTCTCTGTACAGAAGGGGGGTATGAAGACTTCACAACTCAGGAATCAAAAGCCATCAGTAATATTTAGGACTTGGCTCATCCATTGGTTGATTCTAGGAATAACTGGGCAACGACCAACATGGCCGCCAGTGCAGCGGAACGTGTGGTCACCCAGATGTCCTGGACTCCAAAGAGTTAAATCTGACAGGGCTCACACTAGTACAGTGATCTCCAAACTATAGGCCTCCCAGATGTTGCAAAACTACAACTCCCAGCATGCCCGGACAGCCTACGGCTGTCCGGACATGCTGGGAGCTGTAGTTTTGCAACATCTAGAATGTCCAGAACGACACAGAGCATGCACACAAAACTTCCCCTCCTCCAGCATGTACCTACAAAATCCCCCTCCTCCAGAATGTCAGAGCATCCCCACAAAACCTTTCCTCCTCATAATGTCACAAAGATCGCCTACAAAATTCTCCCTCCTGAGAATGTCAAAGAGCATGCCCACAAAACCTTTCCTCCTCAGAATGTCACAGAGAATGCCTACAAAATCCTCCCTCCTCAGAATGTCACAAAGCATGCACACAAAATCCTCCCTCCTCAGAATGTCACAAAGCATGCACACAAAATCCTCCCTCGTCAGAATATCAGAGCATGCACACCAAATCCTCCCTTGTCAGAATGTCAGAGCATGCACACAAAATCCTCCCTCCTCCAGAATGTCAGAGCATGCACACAACCCTTCCCCCATACAGAATGTTACAGGGCATGCCCACAAAACTCCTCTTCCTCCAGACTGCGACAGAGCATACTCAAGAAACTCCCCAATCTCAAAAATGACACAGAGCATGACCACAAAACTCCCCCTCTTCTTAAATGTTACCAAGCAAGCCCACAAAACTCCCCCTCTTCTTAAATGTTACCGAGCAAGCCCACAAACATCCCCCTCCTCCAGAAAGTCAGAGCATGCTCACAAAAAACTTTTCTTCCTCAGAATGTCACAGAGAATGCCTACAAAATCCTCCCTCCTCAGAATGTCACAAAGCATGCCTACAAAATCTCCCCTCCTCAGAATGTCACAAAGCATGCACACAAAATCCTCCCTCCTCCAGAATGTCTCAGGGCATACCCACAAAACTCTCCATTATCCAGAATGTCACAGAGCATGCCCACAAAACTTCTCTTCCTCCAGACTGTCACAGAGCACACTCAAGAAACTCCCCCGTCTCCAGAATGACAGAGCATGCCCACAAAACTCTCCCTCTTCTAAAATGTTACAGAGCAAGTCCACAAACCTCCCTCTCCTCCAGAAAGTCACAGAGCATGCCCACAAAACTATCCCATATCAGTCAGTCTGTTAAAATCTCATCAAATTACATCTAGAAATGTGGAATTTATAGGAAAACAGTTTGAGGTGAGGGACTGGATAATCCGAGTGCTGTCCGATAGCGGTGGACAGCAGCCTCACTTCTCCTCAGGCTTCCCATGAACAGCAGCACCTCATGTAGGAAACCAGAACCTCATGCCTCACACACATACAATCCGCAGGTGTCTGCAGAGTCCTGGCCTCCTGACAAAGCATCTATCACAGGCTCTAGGAGGGCCCAACCCTCAGGGCCCATGGGGCCTTCACAGTCCTTGGTGGAATTATAACTTGATGTGTCTTTCCTGTTTATGTCCTTTCAGGATCTGAGATAATCTGTAAAGAATGTTAAATTGTCTTCTGGTGCTATAGATGACATGAGGACCTAAATGAGATGCAGATTGTAGGCCCTGATATTAGTAATGTTTTGGCTGAGAGACCCCCCCCCCCTCCCCTCCATCATTGTTCTCTACCTACAGGAGTCTCACAATAGATGAAGAACCTGGGAGATAAAACAGGAAATGTCTGACCCTCAGGGTAGAGAAAGTCTGATGGACACCATATGAGTCTACAGGAGAAAGTCTCAGCTGACCTACGGAGATATTACTACCGATACATCACATGACACAAAGGATATAACTTAGCTACGTTCACATGGCCGGTGTCCCCCGTTCATATTCTAATAACGGATGCAAACTGATGCAAAGGGATTTAGTGGCATCTGTTTGCATCAGTTTTTCATCCGTTAGTATCAGCCGTCGGCAGACTCCCGCAGCCGGGACTACTACTACTCCCATCATGGTACAGACTCCTTTTCCATGATGGGAGTAGTAGTTCACTGGCTGCGGGAGTTTTCAGGTGGCTGGGGAGGCTAAATTAGTGCTTGTACTAAAACCCCCATCATGAAACAGAGTCTGTTCCATGTTGGCGGCAGTAGTACAGGGGATAAGGGATTGATCGCACCGGGTCTCACTTCTGAGACCCGATGCGCTCAACAGTTATAAAGGAGGGGAGTGGGCGGCATGCTGCGCTCCCTGCGATGTATAGACTATGTAAACTTTCATTTTTAAATCCCCCGCTGGGAGTCCTGAATGGCCGACACCGAGGAGCAATTCAGGGCTCCCGGCGGGATTTTTTAACTACTACTTTGACCCCCAAATGTATGCCCCCCAAGCATATTTACAATAAATCATTGGCCCCAGTGTGCTTATAATAATTCATTGGCCCCCAGTGTGTTTATAATAATGCATTGGCCCCCAGTGTGTTTATAATAATGCATTGGCCCCCAGTGTGTTTATAATAATTCATTGGCCCCCACTGTGTTTATAATAATTCATTGGCCCCCAGTGTGTTTATAATAATTCATTGGCCCCCAGTGTGTTTATAATAATTCATTGGCCCCAGTGTGTTTATAATAATTCATTGGCCCCAGTGTGTTTATAATTCATTGGCCCCAGTGTTTTTATAATAATTCATTGGCCCCAGTGTTTTTATAATAATTCATTGGCCCCAGTGTGTTTATCCATATCCCCCCCCTCCCCCCCCCCACCAGTGTCCTTATTCCCCCTCCCTTCCCCCCTCATCTTCTTGGAGCAGGGCGGCAGCGGGGACATGTCGGGAACCGGCGGCTGTGAATGAATTAATGAAGCTGACATGTCTTGCATGCAGGCTTCATTCATTCACCACCGCCGCTGGGACATGTCCTCGCTGCTGCCCTGCTCCTAGTGCACCGCCGGGACAGGACATGTCTATTCTCTGCTCATTTCTGTACCGGAGGGAGATGAACAGTAGAGAATAGACATGTCCTGGCAGTGTGCTGATTGCGCAAGGAGCACGGCAGCAGCGGGGACATGTCAGGTAGTGGCAGAGAATGAAGCCTACATGCGGGACATGTTGGCTTCATTCATTCATTTATTCACTGCCGCAGGTTCCCGGCATGTCCCGCTGCTGCCCTGCTCCAAGAAGATGTGGAGCAGGCAGCAGGAATAAGGACACTGGGGGAGGGACTAAGGATAAACACACTGGGGCCAATGAATTATTATAAACACACTGGGGCCAATGAATTATTATAAACACACTGGGGCCAATAAATTATTATAAACACACTGGGGCCAATAAATTATTATAAACACACTGGGGCCAATGAATTATTATAAACACACTGGGGCCAATGAATTATTATAAACACACTGGGGCCAATGAATTATTATATATACACTGGGGCCAATGAATTATTATAACCACACTGGGGCCAATGAATTATTATAACCACACTGGGGCCAATGAATTATTATAAACACACTGGGGCCAATGAATTATTATAACCACACTGGGGCCAATGAATTATTATAACCACACTGGGGCCAATGAATTATTATAAACACACTGGGGCCAATGAATTATTATAAACACACTGGGGCCAATGAATTATTATATACACACTGGGGCCAATGTATTATTATAAACACACTGGGGCCAATGAATTATTATATACACACTGGGGCCAATGTATTATTATAAACACACTGGGGCCAATGTATTATTATAAACACACTGGGGCCAATGTATTATTATAAACACACTGGGGCCAATGAATTATTATATACACACTGGGGCCAATGAATTATTATATACACACTGGGGCCAATGAATTATTATATATACACTGGGGCCAATGAATTATTATAACCACACTGGGGCCAATGAATTATTATATACACACTGGGGCCAATGAATTATTATAAACACACTGGGGCCAATGAATTATTATAAACACACTGGGGCCAATGAATTATTATAATCACACTGGGGCCAATACATTATTATAAACACACTGGGGCCAATGAATTATTATAAACACACTGGGGCCAATGTATTATTATAAACACACTGGGGCCAATGAATTATTATATACACACTGGGGCCAATGAATTATTATAAGGACACTGGGGCCAATTAATTATTATATATACACTGGGGCCAATGAATTATTATAAACACACTGGGGCCAATGAATTATTATAAACACACTGGGGCCAATGAATTATTATAAACACACTGGGGCCAATGAATTATTATAAACACACTGGGGCCAATGAATTATTATACACACACTGGGGCCAATACATTATTATAAACACACTGGGGCCAATGAATTATTATATACACACTGGGGCCAATGAATTATTATAAACACACTGGGGCCAATGAATTATTATATACACACTGGGGCCAATGAATTATTATATATACACTGGGGCCAATGAATTATTATAAGGACACTGGGGCCAATGAATTATTATAAACACACTGGGGCCAATGAATTATTATAATCACACTGGGGCCAATACATTATTATAAACACACTGGGGCCAATGAATTATTATAAACACACTGGGGACAATGAATTATTATATACACACTGGGGCCAATGAATTATTATAAACACACTGGGGCCAATGAATTATTATATACACACTGGGGCCAATGAATTATTATATATACACTGGGGCCAATGAATTATTATAAACACACTGGGGCCAATGAATTATTATAAACACACTGGGGCCAATGAATTATTATATACACACTGGGGCCAATGAATTATTATAAACACACTGGGGCCAATGAATTATTATAAACACACTGGGGCCAATGAATTATTATATACACACTGGGGCCAATGAATTATTATATATACACTGGGGCCAATGAATTATTATAAACACACTGGGGCCAATGAATTATTATAAACACACTGGGGCCAATGAATTATTATAAACACACTGGGGCCAATGAATTATTATAAACACACTGGGGCCAATGAATTATTATATACACACTGGGGCCAATGAATTATTATAAACACACTGGGGCCAATGAATTATTATATACACACTGGGGCCAATGAATTATTATATATACACTGGGGCCAATGAATTATTATAATCACACTGGGGCCAATACATTATTATAAACACACTGGGGCCAATGAATTATTATATACACACTGGGGCCAATGTATTATTATAAACACACTGGGGCCAATGAATTATTATATACACACTGGGGCCAATGAATTATTATAAACACACTGGGGCCAATGAATTATTATAAACACACTGGGGCCAATGAATTATTATAAACACACTGGGGCCAATGAATTATTATACACACACTGGGGCCAATACATTATTATAAACACACTGGGGCCAATGATTTATTATAAACACACTGGGGCCAATGAATTATTATAAACACACTGGGGCCAATACATTATTATAAACACACTGGGGCCAATGAATTATAATAAACACACTGGGGCCAATGAATTATTATAAACACACTGGGGCCAATGAATTATTATACACACACTGGGGCCAATACATTATTATAAACACACTGGGGCCAATGAATTATTATAAACACACTGGGGCCAATGAATTATTATAAACACACTGGGGCCAATGAATTATTATAAACACACTGGGGCCAATGAATTATTATAAACACACTGGGGCCAATGAATTATTATATACACACTGGGGCCAATTAATTATTATAATCACACTGGGGCCAATGAATTATTATAAACACACTGGGGCCAATGAATTATTATAAACACACTGGGGCCAATGAATTATTATATACACACTGGGGCCAATGAATTATTATAAACACACTGGGGCCAATGAATTATTATATACACACTGGGGCCAATGAATTATTATATATACACTGGGGCCAATGAATTATTATAATCACACTGGGGCCAATACATTATTATAAACACACTGGGGCCAATGAATTATTATATACACACTGGGGCCAATGTATTATTATAAACACACTGGGGCCAATGAATTATTATATACACACTGGGGCCAATGAATTATTATAAACACACTGGGGCCAATGAATTATTATAAACACACTGGGGCCAATGAATTATTATACACACACTGGGGCCAATACATTATTATAAACACACTGGGGCCAATGAATTATTATAAACACACTGGGGCCAATGAATTATTATAAACACACTGGGGCCAATACATTATTATAAACACACTGGGGCCAATGAATTATAATAAACACACTGGGGCCAATGAATTATTATAAACACACTGGGGCCAATGAATTATTATACACACACTGGGGCCAATACATTATTATAAACACACTGGGGCCAATGAATTATTATAAACACACTGGGGCCAATGAATTATTATAAACACACTGGGGCCAATGAATTATTATATACACACTGGGGCCAATTAATTATTATAATCACACTGGGGCCAATGAATTATTATAAACACACTGGGGCCAATGAAATATTATAATCACACTGGGGCCAATGAATTATTATAAACACACTGGGGCCAATGAATTATTATAAACACACTGGGGCCAATGAATTATTATAAACACACTGGGGCCAATGAATTATTATAAACACACTGGGGCCAATGAATTATTATAAACACACTGGGGCCAATGAATTATTATAAACACACTGGGGCCAATGAATTATTATAAACATGCATGGGGGCCAATGAATTATTATAAACACACTGGGGCCAATGAATTATTATAAACACACTGGGGCCAATGAATTATTATAAACACACTGGAGCCTATGAATTATTATATATACACTGGGGCCAATGAATTATTATAAACACACTGGGGCCAATGAATTATTATATACACACTGGGGCCAATGTATTATTATATACACACTGGGGCCAATGAATTATTATAAACACACTGGGGCCAATGAATTATTATAAACACACTGGGGCCAATGAATTATTATAAACACACTGGGGCCAATGAATTATTATAAACACACTGGGGCCAATGAATTATTATAAACACACTGGGGCCAATGAATTATTATAAACACACTGGGGCCAATGAATTATTATAAACATGCATGGGGGCCAATGAATTATTATAAACACACTGGGGCCAATGAATTATTATAAACATGCATGGGGGCATACATTTGGAGGTCAAAGTCAAAGGTCGAAACCCCACCGGAAGCCCTGTATGGCTCCTCAGTGCCAGCCATTCAGGGCTCCCGGCGGTGGATTTCAAAATGAAAGTTTACACAGTAGTATATACATTGCAGGAGAGCAGAGCATGCCGCTCGCTCCCCTGCTTTATAACTTCTGATTGCATGGGGTCTCAGAAGTGAGACCCGATGTGATCAATCCCTTACCCCCTACACCACTACCCCCAACATGGAACAGACTGTTCCATGATGGGGGTAGTAGTACAAACACTAATGTAGCCTCCTCAGCCGCCAGCAGACTCCCGCAGCTGAGGGGGGGGGGACGGGGGGACTACTACTCCCATCATGGAAATGACTTGTTCCATGATGGGAGTAGTAGTTATATTCTTGTATATAGAAGACAGTATTATAGTAGTTATATTCTTGTACATAGGAGCAGTATTATAGTAGTTATATTCTTGTATATAGGAGCAGTATTATAGTAGTTATATTCTTGTATATAGGAGGCAGTATTATAGTAGTTATATTCTTGTATATAGGAGCAGTATTATAGTAGTTATATTCTTGTATATAGGAGCAGTATTATAGTAGTTATATTCTTGTATATAGGGGGTAGTATTATAGTAGTTATATTCTTGTATATAGGAGCAGTATTATAGTAGTTATATTCTTGTATATAGGAGCAGTATTATAGTAGTTATATTCTTGTATATAGGAGCAGTATTATAGTAGTTATATTCTTGTATATAGGAGCAGTATTATAGTAGTTATATTCTTGTATATAGGAGCAGTATTATAGTAGTTATATTCTTGTATATAGGAGCAGTATTATAGTAGTTATATTCTTGTATATAGGGGGCAGTATTATAGTAGTTATATTCTTGTATATAGAAGCAGTATTATAGTAGTTATATTCTTGTATATAGAAGCAGTATTATAGTAGTTATATTCTTGTATATAGGAGCAGTATTATAGTAGTTATATTCTTGTATATAGGGGGCAGTATTATAGTAGTTATATTCTTATATATAGGGGCAGTATTATAGTAGTTATATTCTTGTACATAGGGGCAGCACATAGCATTTCCCAATTCAGTATGTGAAGTTGTCACTTTTTAGAAATGAGAACATGATGTACTGTCCTCAGAATTCCAGTAGTGCAGCCTCAGGCATTGGCCTCACAGAGATCAAATATAAAAATGGCAGAATTTTCTTAATATAAATCCACGTTCATGACAGGAATAATTCCACTTACCTTCTGATCCTCGGTGAAGTCGGACGAGTTGGCCGGTGACTGCGCTTCCTTCTGTAGTTGTCGAGCTAATCTGTAAAAAGACAGAAAATACATCTATAAACACATTTTAAGCAAGACAAGGGTGGATTTAGCAATCGGAAATCAGCCCCGAGTCCATGGACTTCCCCCCACCCCCCAACTTCATAAACCAAATAATTTCTAAATTGACAGTAAAAATTGTCTTTGTTGCCCATAACAACCAATCACAGAGCAGATTTACATTTTTAGCACTTTCATTCGTTGCTAAGGGCAACAGGGCTATTTTTTTCCTGTCAGACATTTTTGATAAATGAGGTAATTGATAGAACTTGGCGGCCATATGAATAGCGCACTTCTTATTGATAGGTCTGACCTATCAAGTGTATCATTTTTCACCACTTTTTTTTAGTCAGGAAAGTGTCTGAAAGTTCAAAATAACGAAAAAATAAAAATGAGTAATTTGAGTCCTTGACAACACAGTCTATTTTTCAAAGTTTTTACCTCAGAAAACCGTCGTTTTTAGTCACAATCCTTTGTCACAGAGATACACAGTTCCTATTTATTGCTATTTCCTGGCTGGGTGAGAACCAAAATGGCTGCCCTCAGGGATTACCACACACACTTCTCAGTGACATACGTGTCCATAGACGAGAACAATGGATGCGACACAGCAAATATGGCTGCCCTGAGGGAGAGTTCACACTATGTAAAATCAAGGCGGAATTTCAGCATTCAATCAGTCCCCCATTGACTTCAAAGAGTTTTCCGCTACTCCGTGCATACAGTGGAACTTACTCTAACACGGATTCGCTTGGAAATGCGCCGCCTCCATAGACGGCAATACACTTCTGAGAGGATTCCACTGAGAGAATTAACCGGTGCGATGGAATTTCGGAGCACAATTTTTTTTTTGCCAGATTTCGCTCTGAAATTCAGCTGTGTGAATGGACGGTGGATATTAGCTACAGCAATGGTCTTCAAACTATAGACGTCCATCTGCTGCAAAACTACAACTCCCAGCATGCTGGGAGTTGTAGTTTTGCAGTAGATGGAGGTCCACAGTTTGAAGACCACTCATGAACTGCCAACCTTTGGCTGTCCGGGCATGTTGGGAACTGTATAATATTCAAGCAAAATTTTTACGCTGGATTCCGCTTGGAAATTCCGCCGTGTGAACAGGCCCTTACTGTTTACACAGGGTTTACCCCCCCAACTTTCACCAGAGACGCACTGATCTCTGGGACCATTTTTTTCAGTAACGTGACATGAGGAGACGACTTAAAAAACGATGACGAGCAACATGGCCACCGATACCGCTACTACTCACACGTGTCTTACCACCACACAGCGTCCCCCAGAATCGCTTCGGCCAGATATTATCTGAAAGACAACCCACTCTGTATTTTTTCTTTTACTTTGGCTTTAATTTTTTTATTATTATTTTTTTACTCCTCTTTGGCGTTTTTCTGTGGTTTTGGTCTCACGCTTTGGTCTTTTGCAAAATCGCAGCATGTTGAGTCTATGGCTTTCTCTCCAACGCATTGCCTTTTTTTCTGCTCCCCTCCCCCCCCCCATTCCTTCAATAGAAATATGCGAGTCACATAATTAAAAAAAAATCTCATGACTTGTCATGATAAAAACGCAGAGGGAAAAAAAAATACCAAACACCAAAATCCACTATTTTTTTTTTTATTTTTTTTTTTAATCCACTAATTTTTATTTATCTTATTTATTTATTTTTCTTTAAATCCACAAAAACTGCAGCTTTAAAAAAAAAAAAAATAAAAAAAATGCCAGAACAAAAACCGATTGGAAACTTTAGCCCAAGGCTGGGTTCCCACTTATAGCATTTTTTTTTGTGAATCTAACCGGCTCCAGGAAGTTAAACAGATTTGTAAATGACTTCTATTAAATAAATCTTTATCCTTTCAGTACTTATGACCTGATGAAGTTGAGTTGTTCTTTTCTGTCTAAGTGCTCTCGGATGACACGTGTCTCGGGAAACGCCCAGTTTAGAAGCAAATCCCCATAGCAAACCTCTTCTACTCTGTGCAGTTCCCGAGACAAGCAGAGGTGTCAGCAGAGAGCACTGTTGTCAGACAGAAAAGAACAACTCCACTTCAGCAGCTGATAATTATTGGAAGGATTAAAAGGGGTTATCCAGGAAAAAAAACTGTTTTTATATATCAACTGGCTCCAGAAAGTTAAACAGATTTGTAAATTACTTCTATTAAAAAAATCTTAATCCTTTCAGTACTTATGAGCTTCTGAAGTTAAGGTTCTTCTTTTCTGTCTAAGTGCTCTCTGATGACACGTTTCTCGGGAACTGTCCAGAGTAGAAGCAAATCCCCATAGCAAACCTCTTCTAAACTGGGCGGTTCCCGAGACACGTGTCATCAGAGCGCACTTAGACAGAAAAGAACAACCTTAACTTCAGAGGCTCATAAGTACTGAAAGAATTTAAAAAATTTTATAGAAGTAATTTACAAATCTGTAACTTTCTGAAGCCAGTTGATATATAAGGAAATACAATTTTTTTTCCTGGAATACCCCTTTAACAGTGTTTTTTTTATTACTCTTGACTTTTATCTGTGGGAAAAATGTCTAACGGTCAAAAAATATAAAATAAAAAAAAGCAATTTTCACTAAAATTTAAAAGTGTCAGGAAGAACACTAAAACACAGGAAAAAGCATTGCCATTTTTTTTTGGGGGGGGGGGGGGCATTTTTTGTGACTTTTTCTCCAAATTTAAATAAAAAAAAAAAAAAAAAAAGCTGAATGAATAGGTGCTGTGAAAATATAGCCCAGGTGTCCAACCTGCTGCCCTCCAGCTGTTGCTAAACTACAACTCCCAGCATCCCCGGACAGCCGTTGGCTGTCCGGGCATGCTGGGGGTTGTAGTTTTGCAAAAGCTAGGCCCTAGAGTTATAACAGCAATTTGCACTAACTGCTCACTATAGCGTTGACCTTTGTGTGCGCCGTCCCTTTAAGAGTGATTCAGCAGTGCCGAGTGGCTGCATGGCAGGGAGGTAGTGTGAATACAGTGCTGCCCATCTGTGTATGGATTTCATCTCTTATTCACATCCTGTTGAAAAAGTCTCCACCCAAAAAAAAACAGCCGGAGAGCCTGGGTGGGAACCTGAGCAAATAATCCCGAAACTGACAGGACTTCAGAGGCCGGGAGGAAATCAGTGCAGAACAACATAAGGAACTGATCAGTGGCCAGTCTAGCCATGCAAGAGCAGAGGGGATGCATGCGACAAATCTGACATTCAGGACTCTGGGAGAGTTGGGTGATCAACCATGTGAGAGCAAAGGATTCTGATAAATAGTAATGGTCGTCATTACAATCGCTACATATGGAGTTGGCGGGGGGGGGGGGGGGGGGGGGGATAGAGGTCGCATATCCGGGCTAACATTTACATTCAGGACTCTAGAAAAGCTGAGTGGGAGTCGCATGGCCTCCAGCTTTACCACAATTTTTTTTTTTTTTTTAAAGATCTTGAGGCCAATAAATGGTTTTCTTGATGAGAAGTCATCAACTGGCTCCCCCAGCTGATCCAGTACTACAACTCCCAGCATGCCCTGGCGGTCAAAGTTCAAACTGCGGTTCCCCAGTTGATGAAAAACTAGGGCTCCAAGTGTACCCTGAGAGATGAAGGGCTCCTACAACGGTGGATATTACCTACAGCAGTGGTCTTCAAACTGTGGACCTCCAGATATTGCAAAACTACAACTCCCAGCATGCCCGGACAGCCGTTGGCTGTCCGGGCATGCTGGGAGTTGTAGTTTTGCAACATCTGGAGGTCCACAGTTTGAAAGCCACTGAAGAACTCCCAGCCTTTGGCTGTCCGGGCATGCTGGGAATTGTAGTTTTGCAACAGCTGGAGGTCCACAGTTTGAAGACCGCTGAAGAACTCCCAGCCGTTGGCTGTCCAGGCATGCTGGGAGTTGTAGTTTTGCAACAGCTGGAGGTTCACAGTTTGAAGACCACTGAAGAACTCCCAGCCCTTGGCTGTCCGGGCATGTTGGGAATTGTAGTTTTTGCAAATAGCTGGAGGTCCCCAGTTTAAAGGGGTATTCCAGGAAAAACTTTTTTTTTATTTTTTTTTTTTTATATCAACTGGCTCCAGAAAGTTAAACAGATTTGTAAATGACTTCTATTAAAAAATCTTTACCCTTCCAGTACTTTTTAGCAGCTGTATGCTACAGAGGAAATTATTTTCTTTTTGAATTTTTTTTTTGTCTTGTCCACAGTGCTCTCTGCTGACATCTTATCACCTCATCAGGAACTGTCCAGAGCAGAGAAAATGCCCATAGCAAACCTATGCTGCTCTGGACAGTTCCTGACACGGACAGAGGTGTCAGCAGAGAGCACTGTGGACAAAACAAAAACTAAAATTAAATTTCCTCCGTAGTATACAGCTGCTAAAAAGTACTGGAAGGGTAAATTTTTTTTTTAATAGAAGTCATTTACAAATTTGTTTAAACTTTCTGTTCTGGCACCAGTTGATTTAAAAAAAAAATAAAAAAATTTCCACCGGAGTACCCCTTTAACTATGGACATCTTATAATTCAGAAGATCTGATAATCTGGCACCATCAGGTTTTATTGATCCTTAAAATAATTTTACCGGGTATCAGAACGTTGCAAAATTCTGTGCGACTTGTGACGAAGGGGCTTTAAAAACTGTGGACCTCCAGATGTTGCAAAACCACAACTCCCAGCATGCCCAGACATCCATTAACTGGGACTTGTAGTTTTGCAGGAGCTGGTGATCCACTGTTTGGAGGCCACTGCTTTAGAAGATCTATATCCTTGAGAAAGAAAATCAGAAAGTGTCCCCCAGTGATCGTCTGCACTCCAGTAAGTGTTCAAAATCCCAACAGCGCCACCACAGGACAAATTGGGCATTACAACTTGTCTGTTCATATCAATGTGCAGTTTATGTAATGTAGGGCAGGTTGTGTCCTCCAGAAGGGAAGACGTTCTTTGCAGCTGCTCAAGGCAAGAGATGAGGGTCATGAACATAGGAACCCCAATCCCCCTCCAGCCGGTTATAAACTGAACAACTCCTTTAAAGGGGTACTCCGCTGTCCCACCGTTCGGAACATTTTGTTCCAAACGCTTGGAGCAGGCAGTGGGGGTCGTGAAGTCACTGCCACGCCCCCGTGACCTCACCTCACGCCCCGTCAATGAAAGTCTATGGGAGGGGGCGTGGCATCCACCACGCCCCCTCCCATAGACTTGCATTGAGGGGGCGTGGTGTGACAGCACAAGGGGCGTGGCAGTGACTTCACGACCCCCGCCACCTGCTCCAAGCATTCTAAACGAATGTCGGGTACTGCACAGAGATCGTGGGGGTCCCAGCGGCGGGACCCCCCACGATCAGACATCTTATCCCCTATCCTTTGGATAGGGGATAAGATGTCCAGGGGCGGAGTACCCCTTTAAGCTGAAGCACAACCATCTATTGTCACAGACATTCACTTCAGGAATAGACATTGCAAAAATAATGATTCTCTAAGGCAGGGGAATCCCATAATAAGGCAGGGGAATCCCATAATAAGGCAGGGGAATCCCATAATAAGGCAGGGGAATCCCATAATAAGGCAGGGGAATCCCATAATAAGGCAGGGCAGTGGGCAGGAACTTACAGTCACCGCAGCTGTCATGTCAGTACACAGAGGAGGCCTTTACTGTATCCGCCACAGATCTATAAGCTGGGAGAGTCTGCGGAGCTGCTGTTCTCCTATAAACACCCTAAGGCTACGTTCACATGGCAGAATTTCTGCAGCAGAATTCCGCACGGACATTTCACTGCAGCAAAGTCCCATTGATTTCAATGGAATTCTGCTGCGCTGTTCACACGGCAGAATTTCCTCACCGGATGTTTCTGCTGCGGAAACTCCGAAACTGGAGTCCGCAGAAAGAATAGATATGTCTATTCCTTCTGCAGACACCGCACAGAAATGCGTTGCCGTCTATGAGATGGAGCATTTCTGAGCGGCTCCAACGCCGGCGTGCTCTGCAGGCGCTCCGCTGTCAGTGGAATTCCACTGTGTGAACATAGCCTTAAAGGACATATCCAGTGGTGAACAACTTATCCCCTATCCTAAGAATAGGGGATAAGTTGCAGATCGTGGGGGGTCCGACCGCTGGGGCCCCCTGCGATCTCCTGAACGGGGCCCCGACAGCCCGCGGGAAAGGGGCGTGTCGACCTACGCACGAAGCGGGGCCGACACGCCCCCTCAATACAACTCTATGGCAATCTCCGGCTCTGCCATAGAGATGTATTGAGGGGGCGTGTCTGCCGCCGCTTCGTGCGGGGGTCGACACCCGCTATCTGGCCGGAGAGCCTGGCCCCCGTACAGAGAGATCGCAGGGGGCCCCAGCGGTCGGACCCCCCACGATCTCAAACTTATCCCCAACTACAACTCCCAAGATCACCCTAACAACCTGTGTCTCCACAGCTGTTGCAAAACCATTACTCCCAGCATGCCCTCACCCCCTGTGACTCTCTAGTTATTGATAAAACTATTACTCCTATCATGCCTTAAAGTGTACCCGTCAGATCCAACAATAAAAAAATGTTTTTTAATATATCACTCAGTACCTAATCCTGACCATGTACATCTAATTTTTATGTGTCTAGCACCTTTATTTTTTTTTTATTACACTTTTAATTTAGCTCACTAGTCTGAATTCCTCTCAAAGGGAGGGGGCGTGGCCTCACTGTGCAGGTCTCCGCCCCCTCCCTCAGTATGCTGTCTGCTCATATCTCCCCTAACATTAGCAAAACAACAACTCCCAGCTTGTCCTCACTGACAGTAGTGGGACACAAGCTGACAGTGGGAGGATTTATCCTCCAGCTCTGAGCCCTGCGATCACAGTTGTCAATCAAGGAAGTGTGTCCATGACATAGGTGATGACTCATGGACACAGCAGGACTAGTATGTGTCCAAGCAGGCGGGGGGGGGGGGGGCAGTTGTTTGACTGGATTTTTCTGTATGAAATACTGAACATTATCTAATGAAAGCAATTGCACAATCTATTAGTTATACATACCTTACAACATATCAAAGGTTTTTGTATCTGACAGTGCCCATTTAACAACCGGGTAGCTTTCCAGCTATGGATAACTACAATGACCAGCATTCCCTACAAATCTGATGCTCCTTGGCTGCTGCAAAAACCACATCTCCCATCATGCACCCCCCCCCCCCCCAGCTATAAGAGAAAACTACAACTCCCATGACATCTTAACAACCTATGGGTCTGCAGATATTGAAAAACTACAACTCCCTTTATGCCCTAACAAAATGCTGCTCCCTGGGAAAACAATAACTCCCATCATCTCATAACAACCTATGATTCCACTGCTATTGCAAAACTACAATTCCCAACATCACTCTAACAAGCTGTGTCTCTCCGGCTACAGGAAAAACTACAACTCCCATCCCTAACAACTACAACTCCCACCATTACCTGACAACTACAACTCACACTATGTCCTAACATGCTGGGAGTTGTAGACATCTATAATGGGGGAGGGGTGATTGACAGTCCCCGCCCCTGCAGTACCGCCTGTACACAGACAGGGGGCGCCCCCAGCTCTGCCCCACTTACATCTGATACTCATCTATGGCCTCCACCAGTTGCCCCCACGAGTCGAAGTCCGTGCCCTTCCTGAAGCTTGCGTTCCATTTGTGCAGGGTCTTGCTCTGATCGCTCATGGCTGGGGCCGGACGCTCCCCCCGGGGACCAGCTCCCCCACCACTCAGCTGCGCATCGTCCGGGGAAAGGTACCACACTTCCCGGGACCGGTCCCGCCGCTGCCTGCTTCTCCTGCTGGTCTCGCTGCCCCTCCTCCGCGGCCAAGCCCATCACATCGCCGCCCATCAGCCGGGGACCAGCCCTTCCCGTCCTGAGCCAAGCCTCGCTGTCACCTACAGCCCCGCCTCTTTTCCCCTTTTCCATTATCCTCATTGGCCGAACGCTGAAGCCACGCCCACCGCATATAGATCACTTCGGCACGCCGCGCGGTTACCCCGACAACCACCCGAGCTTGGTCTCTTGCGCATGCTCACTGCCTGAATGATGTCATTAGAACGCCGAATATGGGCGGTGCTTGGTGAATGATTGACACGAGAGGGGAGGCGATGGTAACGCGCATGCGCAAAGGACGGACCACTCCATGTTTACCTCATGACAGTGTGTATCATGTGCCTCCGCCCCCACAGGCTCTGCAGGGTGGAGACTTCCTACCTATGTCACAACCAGGAAGAAACATTCTCCGTCCAGCTGAGGAGATTGTGGGGGCCCTCAGTCTGACAGAAGGGCCACACGGTGCTGTACAGACTCCTCAGCCTGCGGTGGTGAGTGCTTACTCCTATATACACGTCCTGGACTCCATAGAGTCACCCTACACAACCACTTGCTGCAGTGGAACTACAAACCCCAGAATGCCTGTTCTTACTCCTTCATAAATCTGGAGGGCAGCATCTGTTGGGCATGCTGGGAGTTGTAGTTTGGTAAACCTCAGGGCACTTATGACAAATCTGTGAGCTGGATATTTGGAAAATTGTGGCAAATTATGGACAAATTGCTATGAGTGAATGTGTTGTTGTTAGGAAGGGGTTAATGATAGGTCGTAGAATAATGGTGTGTCAGTAGTGGCCGCTGGTTGTGGACATGTGACCATAGTGGACGCCAAGTTGTCCTGTCATCCATGTTGAGGGCAGCGATTGGCTGCCATGGTCATGTGACTACCAGAGTGCCAACGTAAAGGTTTATGACCAGTGGTCTCCAGCTGTTGCAAAACTACAACTCTGTCCGGGCATGCTGGGGGTTATAGTTTTTCAACAGCTGGAGGTCCACGTTTTGGAGACTAATGGTGAAGATCTATGTAGACTTGTCCATCCCTCTAGTGTGCATTGGTTTGATGGTCCATTCTGTGGTGTTCATTGGTTTGATGGTCCATTCTGTGGTGTTCATTGGTTTGATGGTCCATCCCTCTAGTGTTCGCTGGTTTGATGGTCCATCCCTCTAGTGTTCATTGGTTTGATGGTCCATCCCTCTAGTGTTCGCTGGTTTGATGGTCCATCCCTCTAGTGTTCGCTGGTTTGATGGTCCATCCCTCTAGTGTTCATTGGTTTGATGGTCCATCCCTCTAGTGTTCATTGGTTTGATGGTCCATCCCTCTAGTGTTCATTGGTTTGATGGTCCATCCCTCTAGTGTTCATTGGTTTGATGGTCCATCCCTCTAGTGTTCGCTGGTTTGAAGGTCCATCCCTCTAGTGTTCATTGGTTTGATGGTCCATCCCTCTAGTGTTCGCTGGTATGATGGTCCATCCCTCTAGTGTTCATTGGTTTGATGGTCCATCCCTCTAGTGTTCGCTGGTTTGATGGTCCATCCTTCTAGTGTTCATTGGTTTGATGGTCCATCCCTCTAGTGTTGGTTGGTTTGATGGTCCATCCCTCTAGTGTTCATTGGTTTGATGGTCCATCCCTCTAGTGTTGGTTGGTTTGATGGTCCATCCCTTTAGTGTTGGTTGGTTTGATGGTCCATCCCTCTAGTGTTCATTGGTTTGATGGTCCATCCCTCTAGTGTTCATTGGTTTGATGGTCCATCCCTCTAGTGTTCATTGGTTTGATGGTCCATCCCTCTAGTGTTCATTGGTTTGATGGTCCATCCCTCTAGTGTTCATTGGTTTGATGGTCCATCCCTCTAGTATTCGCTGGTATGATGGTCCATCCCTCTAGTGTTCATTGATCTGATGGTCCATCCCTCTAGTGTTCATTAGTTTGATGGTCCATCCCTCTAGTGTGCATTGGATTGATGGTCCATCCCTCTAGTGTTCATTAGTTTGATGGTCCATCCCTCTAGTATTCGCTGGTATGATGGTCCATCCCTCTAGTGTTGGTTGGTTTGATGGTCCATCCCTCTAGTGTTCATTGGTTTGATGGTCCATCCCTCTAGTGTTCATTGGTTTGATGGTCCATCCCTCTAGTGTTCAGTGGTTTGATGGTCCATCCCTCTAGTGTTCAGTGGTTTGATGGTCCATTGCTTGGCATTCATTGGTTTGATGGTCCACCGCTTGGCATTCATTGGTTTGATGGTCCACCGCTTTGCATTCATTGGTTTGATGGTCCATCCCTCTAGTGTTCATTGGTTTGATGGTCCATCCCTCTAGTATTTGTTGGTTTGATGGTCCATCCCTCTAGTGTTCGTTGGTTTGATGGTACATCCCTCTAGTGTTCATTGGTTTGATGGTCCATCCCTCTAGTATTTGCTGGTATGATGGTCCATCCCTCTAGTATTTGCTGGTATGATGGTCCATCCCTCTAGTGTTCATTGGATTGATGGTCCATCCCTCTAGTATTCATTGGTTTGATGGTCCATCCCTCTAGTGTTCATTGGATTGATGGTCCATCCCTCTAGTATTCATTGGTTTGATGGTCCATCCCTCTAGTGTGCATTGGTTTGATGATCCATCCCTCTAGTATTAGCTGGTTTGATGGTCCATCCCTCTAGTGTTCATTGGTTTGATGGTCCGTCCCTCTAGTGTTTGTTGGTTTGATGGTCCATCCCTCTAGTATTCATTGGTTTGATGGTCCATCCCTCTAGTGTTCATTGGATTGATGGTCCATCCCTCTAGTATTCATTGGATTGATGGTCCATCCCTCTAGTATTCATTGGTTTGATGGTCCATCCCTCTAGTGTGCATTGGTTTGATGGTCCATCCCTCTAGTATTAGCTGGTTTGATGGTCCATCCCTCTAGTATTCATTGGTTTGATGGTCCATCCCTCTAGTGTTCATTGGTTTGATGGTCCATCCCTCTAGTATTTGTTGGTTTGATGGTCCATCCCTCTAGTGTTCGTTGGTTTGATGGTCCATCCCTCTAGTGTTCATTGGTTTGATGGTCCGTCCCTCTAGTGTTTGTTGGTTTGATGGTCCATCCCTCTAGTGTTCATTGGTTTGATGGTCCATCCCTCTAGTGTTCATTGGTTTGATGGTCCATCCCTCTAGTGTGCATTGGATTGATGGTCCATCCCTCTAGTGTTCATTAGTTTGATGGTCCATCCCTCTAGTATTCGCTGGTATGATGGTCCATCCCTCTAGTGTTGGTTGGTTTGATGGTCCATCCCTCTAGTGTTCATTGGTTTGATGGTCCATCCCTCTAGTGTTCATTGGTTTGATGGTCCATCCCTCTAGTGTTCAGTGGTTTGATGGTCCATCCCTCTAGTGTTCAGTGGTTTGATGGTCCATTGCTTGGCATTCATTGGTTTGATGGTCCATCGTTTGGCATTCATTGGTTTGATGGTCCACCGCTTGGCATTCATTGGTTTGATGGTCCACCGCTTTGCATTCATTGGTTTGATGGTCCATCCCTCTAGTGTTCATTGGTTTGATGGTCCATCCCTCTAGTATTTGTTGGTTTGATGGTCCATCCCTCTAGTGTTCGTTGGTTTGATGGTCCATCCCTCTAGTGTTCATTGGTTTGATGGTCCATCCCTCTAGTATTTGCTGGTATGATGGTCCATCCCTCTAGTATTTGCTGGTATGATGGTCCATCCCTCTAGTGTTCATTGGATTGATGGTCCATCCCTCTAGTATTCATTGGTTTGATGGTCCATCCCTCTAGTGTTCATTGGATTGATGGTCCATCCCTCTAGTATTCATTGGTTTGATGGTCCATCCCTCTAGTGTGCATTGGTTTGATGATCCATCCCTCTAGTATTAGCTGGTTTGATGGTCCATCCCTCTAGTGTTCATTGGTTTGATGGTCCGTCCCTCTAGTGTTTGTTGGTTTGATGGTCCATCCCTCTAGTATTCATTGGTTTGATGGTCCATCCCTCTAGTGTTCATTGGATTGATGGTCCATCCCTCTAGTATTCATTGGATTGATGGTCCATCCCTCTAGTATTCATTGGTTTGATGGTCCATCCCTCTAGTGTGCATTGGTTTGATGGTCCATCCCTCTAGTATTAGCTGGTTTGATGGTCCATCCCTCTAGTGTTCATTGGTTTGATGGTCCATCCCTCTAGTATTTGTTGGTTTGATGGTCCGTCCCTCTAGTGTTTGTTGGTTTGATGGTCCGTCCCTCTAGTGTTTGTTGGTTTGATGGTCCATCCCTCTAGTGTTTGTTGGTTTGATGGTCCATCCCTCTAGTGTTTGTTGGTTTGATGGTCCGTCCCTCTAGTGTTTGTTGGTTTGATGGTCCGTCCCTCTAGTATTTGTTGGTTTGATGGTCCGTCCCTCTAGTATTTGTTGGTTTGATGGTCCATCCCTCTAGTGTTCATTGGTTTGATGGTCCATCCCTCTAGTATTTGTTGGTTTGATGGTCCGTCCCTCTAGTGTTTGTTGGTTTGATGGTCCGTCCCTCTAGTGTTTGTTGGTTTGATGGTTCACCCTTTGGCATTCTTTGAGTTGATGGTCCACCCCTTGGTGTTCATTTGGTCTATTTCTTGGTATATAGTGACTCTTGTCTGATCTATATAATACCAGTCACATCAGTCATTACTGCATCATGTTTGTATTTGTTGTGACAACAAACAGGTCATCCATAAACTGCACCTATATCCTGATAACAGGTCTAAAATATAAAATAATTATAAGCCCCTCTTCCCTAAAAAAAATAAAAAAATAAAAATTATAATAATTATATTATTAATAATAAAAAATAAACATATGAGGTATCTCCATGTACGGAAATGTCTGAATTATTAAAAGATAATGTTTGTGAGATCCTGTATGGTGAACAGCGCAAACATAAAAAAAGTTAAAAAAAATTGCCAATTTTTTTTAACACAGAAAAACTGAAATAAAAACTGATCAAAAAGTCACACATATGCAAAAAGTGGTACCGATAAAAACTATAGATCATGGCGCAAAAAATAAGCCCTTTATACGGCCTCATACAGGAACAAAAAAAATTATAGGGGGTCAGAATTCACTAATTTGGTTTAAAAACTTTGACTTTTTAACCGTAGTAAACATGGGGAGCGTTTTAATTAAATTGACCCACAGAATGAAAACAATATTTTTATCGTAAAGTGCACTGTTGCAAAACTACAACTCCCAGCATTATATTAGTCTGAGACTGCACATGCACCTCAGACAGCAGCGTTTCCTAACAAGTGTGCCTCCAGCTGTTGCAAAACTACAACTCCCAGCATGCCCATACAGCCTTTGGCTGTCCGGGCATGCTGGGAGTTTTAGTTTTGCAACAGCTGGAGGCACCCTGGTTAGGAAACGCTGCTGTCTGAGGTGCATGTGCAGTCTCAGACTAATATAAAGGGTTAATGTCTGGCCGGGGGTGGTGGTCTAGTCTTTCATGTCTTATGACTGTCTGTTATCTTATTGTATCCTGTGCTCAGTGGTGGATTTATTGACCTAGAAATGATTTTCCTGGGAGTGAATTGTTATTACAACCTACTAACGATCGCCTATAATCACACGGCGATGACATCACGCGTCACATGCCGAGCGGAGATCAAACACCACACGCACAGCTGTTCTCTACGCAATTAATGTATCAATAATAATCAGTCTAATAATCATGTTGTAAGTTACTATATACACTCATTGCCAAAAAATATAATGCAGCCAGATAGAAATGTTGAATTGCTGTCTCTATAAAAAGGCTCTCAGAGGCCACTATTTGGTATTGTACCTCCTGGTGAGAGATCGGTGACTGCTAGAAAGGCCTCTTTGATGCACTTAAAGGTATTTTTAAGGGTGGCGCATCATTGGACCGAGAGAATCAGGATGGCCATTTTGACAAATAGTCCGCCATCTAGACCATTCTGACCAGGCTGTTAGGAGGTGATGGGAGCAGTAGGTATGTGAGGGCACACGAAGGGAACAGGCCCCGGGTGGTTCAGACAATTTACCAGTAGAGAGGATCAGTGATCTGCAGACAAGCACAAGCAGCTCCCACAGTTTCCTTGTCCACCAACTAGACACAGGTGGCTCCTTCATTACACTCCGCTGTCTCTTCATTACACTCCGCTGTCTCTTCATTACGCTCCGCTGTCTCTTCATTACGCTCCGCTGTCTCTTCATTACGCTCCGCTGTCTCTTCATTACGCTCCGCTGTCTCTTCATTACGCTCCGCTGTCTCTTCATTACGCTCCGCTGTCTCTTCATTACGCTCCGCTGTCTCTTCATTACGCTCCGCTGTCTCTTCATTACGCTCCGCTGTCTCTTCATTACGCTCCGCTGTCTCTTCATTACGCTCCGCTGTCTCTTCATTACGCTCCGCTGTCTCTTCATTACGCTCCGCTGTCTCTTCATTACGCTCCGCTGTCTCTTCATTACGCTCCGCTGTCTCTTCATTACGCTCCGCTGTCTCTTCATTACGCTCCGCTGTCTCTTCATTACGCTCCGCTGTCTCTTCATTACGCTCCGCTGTCTCTTCATTACGCTCCGCTGTCTCTTCATTACGCTCCGCTGTCTCTTCATTACGCTCCGCTGTCTCTTCATTACGCTCCGCTGTCTCTTCATTACGCTCCGCTGTCTCTTCATTACGCTCCGCTGTCTCTTCATTACGCTCCGCTGTCTCTTCATTACGCTCCGCTGTCTCTTCATTACGCTCCCCCCCCTGTCTCTTTATGACACTACCCCCCTGTCTCTTTATGACACCCCCCTGTCTCTTTGACACCCCCCTGTCTCTTTGACACCCCCTGTCTCTTTATGACACCCCCTGTCTCTTTATGACACCCCCCCTGTCTCTTTATGACACCCCCCCTGTCTCTTTATGACACCCCCCCTGTCTCTTTATGACACCCCCCCTGTCTCTTTATGACACCCCCCCTGTCTCTTTATGACACCCCCCCTGTCTCTTTATGACACCCCCCCTGTCTCTTTATGACACCCCCCCTGTCTCTTTATGACACTCCCCCTGTCTCTTTATGACACTCCCCCTGTCTCTTTATGACACTCCCCCTGTCTCTTTATGACACTCCCCCCTGTCTCTTTATGACACTCCCCCCTGTCTCTTTATGACACTCCCCCCCTGTCTCTTTATGACACTCCCCCCCTGTCTCTTTGACACTCCCCCCCTGTCTCTTTAACACTCCCCCCGTCTCTTTATGACATTCCCCCCCCTGTCTCTTTATGACATTCCCCCCCGTCTCTTTATGACACTCCCCCCCTGTCTCTTTATAACACTCCCCCCCTGTCTCTTTATAACACTCCCCCCCCTGTCTCTTTATAACACTCCCCCCCCTGTCTCTTTATGACATTCCCCCCCCCCCTGTCTCTTTATGACATTCCCCCCTGTCTCTTTATGACATTCCCCCCTGTCTCTTTATGACATTCCCCCCTGTCTCTTTATGACATTCCCCCCGTCTCTTTATGACATTCCCCCCCGTCTCTTTATGACACTCCTCCCTGTCTCTTTAGAACACTCCTCCCCGTCTCTTTATGACATTCCCCCCCCCGTCTCTTTATGACACTCCCCCCCCCCCCCCCTGTCTCTTTAGAACACTCCCCCCTGTCTCTTTAGGACATTACCCTGTGTCTGGGAACATATTCTCTATAGCAATGAATCCAGGTTGTGTTTGTCTTCTGCTGACAGTCGGATTGGAGTATGGTAGCCTTGTGGTAAGCGCTTGAGTCCTGCCTTCTCTGTAGAGCGACACACTGCCCCCTGTTGGTGCGATGATCTATGGAGCCATCACATACGACAGTCAGTCACTCACTCCTAGTAGTGATATGAGGGACACTCAGTGATATGTGCAGGACGTCCTGCAGCCACACACAGTAGGGTTCCCCAGGAACATCTCCACAATCTCAATGCCCACAGGTTGAGTCCAGCTTGTCACATATTTTAGGGCTCGTAGACGCTTGTTAGGAAGCTCCTAAAGGACATCTTGGCCTTGTACTTGTTGCACCAAAACATCTCTGGTGCAGCTACTTTTGTGTGTGATGGATCCTTTTGACGGTAACCCAAAGACTGATGTGTCCTTGGTGAAAAGGAGTTTGACACCTCTGTCCTGGCTGAATGCCTCAGCTTACTACCCCAAGATGTCCAAAGGATAGGGGATAAGATGTCCAAAGGATAGGGGATAAAAGGTCCAAAGGATAGGGGATAAGATGCCCAAAGGAGAGGGGATAAGATGCCCAAAGGAGAGGGGATAAGATGTCCAAAGGATAGGGGATAAGATGTCCAAAGGAGAGGGGATAAGATGCCCAAAGGATAGGGGATAAGATGCCCAAAGGAGAGGGGATAAGATGCCCAAAGGATAGGGGATAAGATGCCCAAAGGATAGGGGATAAGATGCCCAAAGGACAGGGGATAAGATGTCCAAAGGATAGGGGATAAGATGCCCAAAGGAGAGGGGATAAGATGCCCAAAGGATAGGGGATAAGATGCCCAAAGGATAGGGGATAAGATGCCCAAAGGAGAGGGGATAAGATGCCCAAAGGAGAGGGGATAAGATGCCCAAAGGAGAGGGGATAAGATGCCCAAAGGAGAGGGGATAAGATGCCCAAAGGATAGGGGATAAGATGCCCAAAGGATAGGGGATAAGATGTCCAAAGGAGAGGGGATAAGATGTCCAAAGGATAGGGGATAAGATGTCCAAAGGATAGGGGATAAGATGTCCAAAGGATAGGGGATAAGATGTCCAAAGGATAGGGGATAAGATGCCCAAAGGAGAGGGGATAAGATGCCCAAAGGAGAGGGGATAAGATGCCCAAAGGAGAGGGGATAAGATGCCCAAAGGAGAGGGGATAAGATGCCCAAAGGAGAGGGGATAAGATGCCCAAAGGAGAGGGGAT
This sequence comes from Hyla sarda, assembly GCF_029499605.1. NCBI lineage: Eukaryota > Metazoa > Chordata > Amphibia > Anura > Hylidae > Hyla > Hyla sarda. Next base: position 425,994,860 of record NC_079191.1, read on the forward strand.
AAGATGCCCAAAGGATAGGGGATAAGATGTCCAAAGGAGAGGGGATAAGATGCCCAAAGGATAGGGGATAAGATGCCCAAAGGACAGGGGATAAGATGCCCAAAGGACAGGGGATAAGATGCCCAAAGGACAGGGGATAAGATGCCCAAAGGACAGGGGATAAGATGCCCAAAGGACAGGGGATAAGATGCCCAAAGGACAGGGGATAAGATGCCCAAAGGACAGGGGATAAGATGCCCAAAGGATAGGGGATAAGATGCCCAAAGGATAGGGGATAAGATGCCCAAAGGATAGGGGATAAGATGCCCAAAGGATAGGGGATAAGATGCCCAAAGGATAGGGGATAAGATGCCCAAAGGATAGGGGATAAGATGCCCAAAGGATAGGGGATAAGATGCCCAAAGGACAGGGGATAAGATGCCCAAAGGACAGGGGATAAGATGCCCAAAGGACAGGGGATAAGATGCCCAAAGGACAGGGGATAAGATGCCCAAAGGACAGGGGATAAGATGCCCAAAGGACAGGGGATAAGATGCCCAAAGGACAGGGGATAAGATGCCCAAAGGACAGGGGATAAGATGCCCAAAGGACAGGGGATAAGATGCCCAAAGGACAGGGGATAAGATGCCCAAAGGATAGGGGATAAGATGCCCAAAGGATAGGGGATAAGATGCCCAAAGGATAGGGGATAAGATGCCCAAAGGAGAGGGGATAAGATGCCCAAAGGAGAGGGGATAAGATGTCCAAAGGATTTTGGACATTATTGGTATCAGCCATTACCTTACCGATATGCCGATATTGCCCCGCCCCCCGACCAGAGACGACCATTGCCTCCCCCCATCTTCTGTCCACATACCGCCGCCGCTGCCCCTTTGCCTCCCCCCATCCTCTGCCCACATACCGCCGCCGCCCCATCACCTCTCCCATCCCCGGTGTTATAATTACCTGTTCCCGGGGTCCGCAATACTTCTGGCTCCTGCGCTGTTGCTGTGTGCTGCGCAATGACGAGTGACGTCCCCAACACGACATCACCGTCAGTGCGCACAGTGACAGCGCAGGACGCTGACGGAGCCATAAGTATCGCGGGTGATGGGGGTGGGGTTCGGCGGCGGTATATGGGCAGAGGATGGGGGGGGGGGGGGGGAGGTAATGGAGCAACTGTGGTGGTTAGACTCAGGACCCCAGGACAGGCAGGGGGAGAGAAGCAGGTGACGGCGGAGGTCTCTGGCCCGGCAAAAGCCGCTGCAGTTCATTGACTTAAAGCGCCCGCTTTAAATCATTGATCTGCAACGGCTTCTGTCGGCCAAGGGGGGGGGGGGGATAGGTGCAGTTGAAATAGCCGATAACTTATACCAGAATATCAGTATAAGTTATCGCCTATCGGTCTGAAAGGTGACAGATTATCGATATCGGTTGATCCCTAGTCCAAAGGATAGGGGATAAGATGTCTGATTGCGGGAGTCCCGCCGCTGGGGATCCCCGCGATCTCGGCTGCGGCACCCCAGACATCTGGTGCAGATGACTGGTGATGCGGGGCGGAGGCTTGTGATGTCATGGCCACGCCCCCTCAATGCAAGTCTATGGGAGAGGGCGTGATGCATGCCATCACGCCCCCTCCCATAGACTTGCATTGAGGGGGCGTGGCCGTGACATCACAAACCTCTGGTGCTGCACCCATCACTCTGAAGGAACGCCGGGTGCAGCAGGGAGATTGCGGGAGACCCCAGCGGCAGGACTTTCACAATCAGACCTCTTCTCCCCTATCCTTTGGATAGGCGATAAGATGTCTAGGGGCGGAGTACCCCTTTAAGAACAATGATTATTCCAATGTGAAGGAGTCTGTTGGATTTAGATCTCTATAAGTCATGTATTTATGGCTACACCGGGCCATTTATTGTGCCTTTATACCGTCTTCTGCATGTGGAGTTGCAAACTTTTTACCTACTTAGTCACATCCACAGTTTAATTGGTAGCTGTATCCAGAATTAAAGAGGTGCTCTGGTGGAATTTTTTTTTTTTTTTAAATCAACTATTTCCAGAAAGTTAAACAGATTTGTAAATTACTTCCATTTAAAAATCTTAATCCTTCCAGTACTTACCAGCTGCTGTACGCTCCACAGGAAGTTGTGTAGTTCCTTTCTGTCTGTCCACAGTGCTCTCTGCCGACACCTCTGTCCATGTCAGGAACTGTCCGGAGCAGGATAGGTTTGCTATGGGGATTTGCTCCTGCTCTGGACAGTTCCCGATATGGACAGAGGTGTCAGCAGAGAGCACTGTGGTCAGACAGAAAAGAAATTCAAAAAGAAAAGCACTTCCTGTGGAGCATACAGCAGCTGATAAGTACTGGGAGGATTAAGATTTTTTAATGGAAGTAATTTACAAATCTGTTTAACTTTCTGGCACCAGTTGATTTAAAATAAATGGGTTTCCACCGGAGTACCCCTTTAACAGACACTGAAGCAGCAGGGAAGGTCTATGAGATGGGAGCTCAGAGTCTACAGTCATTCATTGAACGCATAAGAAAATAGCTGCCGGCCGTCACCACAGACTCTTCTGTACGGTCATAAATGTAAATCCACAATAGAGGCGAGATGGTCATGTCTGGTGTGTGTGTGTGTGTATATATATATATATATATATATATATATATATATATATATATATCCAGCAGTTACTATTCTAGTCCTTCCTCTTTGGGTTACATCATCTAGGACTTGATTTTCAGGTTTCACAGCACAACATTATCTAGAGAATTTTATTGTACAAGAACATTTTTGGATGCCCCATCAGGCCAATATTTTTTTTACCACTCCATCCTCCAATACTCTGCTTACCCGTACCCAATATTTATTTATATATTGTTTTTGGGGGAGCCTTTGGTAATGATGTCATCAGTATTCCCTCAGTGATGTCACATGGGGTCCCCAGACAATATTTAAAAATGTTTATTTCTGATATGTATAGATAGCTCAGGGCGGGCTGGTAACATACCTTTTTACGGTTTGTTAAACCCCCCCTTGTTCCGGAGTTATGGGGGGGGGGGGGGGGGGGGATTTTTAGTTAATTCCTAAATCTGTCAGATGGGCTTGCATCTAATAATGCTGTGCTGTAGTGCTAGGAGGACTGGGTTGGGAAATGGTGCCCTAAGACACTACATTTAAGTAGCCTCTGACAGGGTTTTTATGTAATTTCTACTTCTTATACAGATATCCAAGAACGGTAGCAGCACCCCCTAGTGGGACATGCCTGTTTGGGAATTGCCAACACTTCAACACCTAACTGTCCTAATGGGCATGTTACCACGTTACCTATACTTAAAGTAGCACTCCGGTGGAAGACAAATTTTTGAATATAGGAAGTATATAAAGCTGTCTACAAAGAGCTTTATTTAAAGGGGTACTCCGGTGGGAAAAAAAAATATATATTTTTTTTTAAATCAACTGGCTCCAAAAAGTTAAACAGATTTGTAAATGACTTCTATTAAAAAAAAAAATCTTAATCCTTCCAGTACTTATCAACTGCTGTATACTACAGAGGAAGTTGTGTAGTTCTTTTCTGTCCGACCACAGTGCTCTCTGCTGACACCTCTGTCCGTGTCAGGAACTGTCCAGAACTGGAGCAAATCCCCATAGCAAACCTCTCCTACTCTGGACAGTTCCTGACACGGACAGAGGTGTCAGCAGAGAGCACTGTGGTCAGACAGAAAAGGACTACACAACTTCCTCTGTAGCAAACAGCAGCTGATAAGTACTGGAAGGATTAAGATTTTTTTTTTTAATAGAAGTCATTTACAAATCTGTATAACTTTCTGGCACCAGTTGATTTAAAAATAAAAATTATAATAATAATAATAATAATTTTCCACTGGAGTACCCCTTTAAATATCTAATTTTGAAGAGATAGGGGGACCCCATGTGACATCACTTAGGAAACACCAGTGACATCATCATTCTAGTCAATCAGGCAGCCCTGGGTCCTACAGAGACCCATCTAGCTGCCCCATTATATTCTACATCTCATTTTCCTTCTCCTGAATGTTCCGGGCAGACATTCCTGGCTAAACCTTTGCCTTATAAATGTCACCTATAGATACAGACAAACCCATGTGACGTGTACAGTAATGTGATAGGAATAATCAGGAAATACAGGTCCGCACTGAGTGACTCCAGGTACAGTCATTGTGCTGCGATCACATGAGACGTAACGTCATACACAACGCTCTACCGTGACCTGGGCGCAGTCCTCTTAAAGAGACAGCTGCATCTTTTTTTTTTTTATATAGCATTTTACATCTATATACAGTGGTCCCTCAACATACGATGGTAATCCGTTCCAAATGGACCATCGTTTGTTGAAACCATCGTATGTTGAGGGATCCGTGCAATGTAAAGTATAGGACAGTGGTCTACAACCTGCGGACCTCCAGATGTTGCAAAACTACAACACCCAGCATGCCCGGACAGCCAACGGCTGTCCGGGCATGCTGGGAGTTGTAGTTTTGCAACATCTGGAGGTCCGCAGGTTGAAGACCACTGTTAGAGGAAGTTGTCCTCACCTGTCTCTGCCGCTCCGGACCGTCACCGCTCGTCACCGCTGCCCTGGATGTCGCCGTCCATCGCTGTCGCCGCGTCCCCGAGGTGTCCCCGACGCTCTGGCAAGGCCTCTGCTTCCCCGGCATCCGCGCTCGCCGTCGCCGCCATCACGTCGCTCCTATTGGATGATGGGACGGCGTGCGCAGCGACGTGATGACGACGATGGAGAGCGCCGACGATGCAGGGGATCCTGAAGAGGACGCACCGGAGCCCCGAGGACAGGTAAGTGATCGTCAGAGGACCACACGGGGCACCGTAAATGGCTATCCGGTGGCAGCTGAAGCAGTCTGCGCTGCCGGATAGCCGTTTATGCGATGGCCCCGACATACAAAAGCATCGTATGTCGGGGCCATCGTAGGTCGGGGGGGTCACTTGTATTTGCTTACTTTACATTACATGGAACAAGGAATAGTTGTCTGTATAGTTAAAGGGAACCTTAAAGGGGTACTCCGGTGGAAAACATTTCTTTTTTAAAATCAACTGGTGCCAGAAAGTTAAACAGATTTGTAAATTACTTCTGTTAAAAAATCTTAATTCTTCCAGTACTTTTTGGCAGCTGTATACTACAGAGGAAATTCTTTTCTTTTTGAATTTCTTTTTTGTCTTGTCCACAGTGCTCTCTGCTGACACCTCTGTCCATTTCAGGAACTGTCCTGAAAGGTTTTCTATGGGGATATGCTCCTGCTCTGGACAGTTCCTATAATGGACAGAGGTGTCAGCAGAGAGCACTGTGGTCAGACAGAAAGAACTTCCTCTGTGGAGCATACAGCAGCTGATTAAGTACTGGAAGGATTAAGATTAACAGATTTGTAAATGACTTTTATTAAAAAAATCTTAATCCTTCCAGTACTTTTTAGCTGCTGTATGCTACAGAGGAAATTCTATTCTTTTTTAAATTTCTTTTTTGTCTTGTCCAGTGCTCTCTGCTGACACCTCTGTCTGTGTCGGGAACTGTCCAAAGCAGCATAGGTTCGCTATGGGGATTTTCTCCTGCTCTGGACTGTTCCTGATACGGGCATCAGGTGTCAGCAGAGAGTACTGTGTATAAGACAAAAAAGAAACTCCAAAAAGAAAAGAATTCCCTCTGTAGCATACAGCTGCTAAAAAGTACTGGAAGGGTAAAGATTTTTTTAATAGAAGTCATTTACAAATCTGTTAATCTTAATCCTTCCAGTACTTATCAGCTGCTGTATGCGCCCTCTGTTGGAAAAGACAAAACAGTGCAGTGTGCTTCCCCTTTTGTGAATACTCTCCTGGCTGGGTACATTTCACATCAGATGTATAAAGTATATAAAGCTGTCTACAAAAAGCTTTATTTAAAGGGGTACTTTTTACATTTTATTTATTTATTTATTTTTAAATCAACTGGTGTCAGAAAGTTAAACAGATTTGTAAATTACTTCTATTAAAAAATCTTAATCCTTCCAGTACTTATCAGCTGCTATATGCTCCACAGGAAGTTCTTTTCTTTTTGGATTTCCTTTCTGTCTGACCACAGTGCTCTCTGCTGACACCTCTGTCCATGTCAGGAACTGTCCTGAAAGGTTTTCTATGGGGATTTGCTCCTGCTCTGGACAGTTCCTATAATGGACAGAGGTGTCAGCAGAGAGCACTGTGGCCAGACAGAAAGAACTTCCTCTGTGGAGCATACAGCAGCTGATAAGTACTGGAAGGATTAAGATTAACAGATTTGTAAATGACTTCTATTAAAAAAAATCTTAATCCTTCCAGTACTTTTTAGCGGCTGTATGCTACAGAGGAAATTCTATTCTTTTTTAAATTTCTTTTTTGTCTTGTCCACAGTGCTCTCTGCTGACACCTCTGTCCGTGTCAGGAACTGTCCAGAGCAGCATAGGTTTGCTATGGGGATTTTCTCCTGCTCTGGACAGTTCCTGATACGGGCATCAGGTGTCAGCAGAGAGCACTGTGGACAAGACAAAAAAGAAATTAAAAAAGAATAGAATTTCCTCTGTAGCATACAGCAGCTAATAAGTACTGGAAGGGTAAATATTTTTTTTAATAGAAGTAATTTACAAATCTGTTTAACTTTCTGGCACCAGTTGATTTGGAAAAAAAAATGTTTTCCACCGGAGTCCCCCTTTTAACTTAGACATGACATTTGAGAGTGATGACTTGGAGGTATCTGTGCCCTGAATTTCCTTGTTTTAGAATTAAAGGGGTATTCCAGGAAAAAACTTTTTTTTTTTTAAATATCAACTGGCTCCAGAAAGATAAACAGATTTGTAAATTACTTCTGTTAAAAAATCTTAATCCTTTCAGTACTTATGACCTGCTGAAGTTGAGTTGTTCTTTTCTGTCTATGTGCTCTCTGATGACACCTGTCTCGGGAACCGCCCAGTTTAGAAGAGGTTTGCTATGGGGATTTGCTTCTAAACTGGGCAGTTCCCGAGACAGGTGTCATCAGAGAGCACTTAGATAGAAAAGAACAACTCAAATTCAGCAGCTCATAAGTACTGAAAGGATTAAGATTTTTAAATAGAAGTAATTTACAAATCTGTTTAACTTTCTGGAGCCAGTTGATATATATATATAAAAAAAAGTTTTTTCCTGGATAACCCCTTTAATAGTTTGTCTATTTAAAGGGGTATTACAGGCAAAACCTTTTTTTATATATATCAACTGGCTCCGGAAAGTTAAACAGATTTGTAAATTACTTCTATTAAAAAAATCTTAATCCTTCCAATAGTTATTAGCTTCTGAAGTTTTCTGTCTAACTGCTCAATGATGATGTCACGTCCCGGGAGCTGTGCATGATGGGAGAATATCCCCATAGGAACTGGGACGTGAGTCATCAGAAAGCAGTTAGACCGAAGACAGCAACTCAACTTCAGAAGCTAATAACTATTGGAAGGATTAAGATTTTTTTAATAGAAGTAATTTACAAATCTGTTTAACTTACCGGAGCCAGTTGATATATATAAAAAAAAGGTTTTGCCTGGAATACCCCTTTAAATAGACAAAATATTAAAGGGGGTTATCCAGGAAAAAACTTTTTTATATATATATCAACTGGCTCCAGAAAGTTAAACAGATTTGTAAATTACTTCTATTAAAAAATCTTTATCCTTTCAGTACTTATGAGCTTCTGAATTTGAGTTGCTCTTTTCTATCTAAGTGCTCTCTGATGACACGTGTCTCGGGAAACGCCCAGTTTAGAAGCAAATCCCCATAGCAAACCTCTTCTAAACTGGGCGTTTCCCGAGACACGTGTCATCAGAGAGCACTTAGACAGAAAAGAACAACTCAACTTCAGCAGGTCATAAGTACTGAAAGGATTAAGATTTTTTAATAGAAGTAATTTACAAATCTGTTTAACTTTCCGGAGCCAGTTGATATATATAAAAAAGTTTTGGCCTGGAATACCCCTATAATATTTATTATACAAAGTCTGACTATTCTCCTGTAAAGTCAATGACATTCCCGTAACGCACGGCCCAGCATATAAACAGAGGAGATACCGAGGCGGCTTTGTGCCGAATTCTACAATAATTCATCCAGGAAGAAGAACAGGGGGAGGTTACAGTGCGGACATTGTGTTTGTGTACCCAGGACCTCGGCACAGTCATGTTTCCCGCCCACTGTAATATCTATCGCCCCCCGGGGACAATGGCGTCATTCACATCTACATAATACAGTATTTCTCACGAAGGGGGCAGCTATGGGAAATCTAACTTTGTTCCAAAATGTCATTAAAATAGACTTTTTATTCAGTGTGTTGTTAGTTTGTAATACATTATAAACTAATATCAGTATTTCCCAACCAATGTGTCTCCAGCTGTTGCAAAACTACATCTCCCAGCATGCCCGGACAGCCTTCGGCTGTCCGGGCATGCTGGGAGTTGTAGTTTTGCAACAGCTGGAGGCACCCTGGTTGGGAATCACTGCTTAAAATATATTGGCTTAGTAACTTCTCCCCGGAAAAGACAGCATAGGTTATGATTAGAGAATAATGTGTGTATGACTTGTGCTTACCTGTTTTAGCTGATGTGGCAGGCATGGGGTTACAGCCATACTGATTCCAATTCCAACACTGAAATGATCTCCTAATGCTGTCTATATTTCTCATGAATCCTCTGGCTGGGCAGAGAGAGGTGGTGGAGTCTGATCACTGCACCTGGTCATCTAATTAGTCTGCCGGTGCTGGAGGTTACACTATATGGTCAGTTTTGATGCGTTTTCTTATTCAAAGTGCGGTTTATAAAGGAATATTATCACAGGGCGAAAGTGATTTGACCTATAATTAAAATTGAGGGGTTTTACAAAGATATGATGTATTTAGGCTATGTTAAAAATTTGAATTTTTTAATGCCTGTTTTACACATTTTAATTGACATTTTGGCAGTCTTTTGTAAAAATGTAATTTGCAGAACTGTGGCAGCAGTATACAGCTAGAGCTGGAGGAGAAGGGTATAACTACTATATATATATATATATATATATATATATATATATATATATATATATATATATTCTGATCTCATAGACAGCAGCAGCAGTATTCAGATAGAGCTGGAGGAGAAGGAAATAACTACTATATATATTCAGACTCCATAGACAGCAGCAGCAGTATTCAGATAGAGCTGGAGGGGAGGTATATAACTACTATATATCCTGATCTTATAGAGAGAGAGCTGGAGGGAGGTGTATAACTACTATATACCTACCCTGATCCTATAGATAGCAGCAGTATACATATAGAGCTAAAGGGGAGGTATATAACTACTATTTATCCAGTTACCATAGAGACAGCAGCAGCAACAGTATACAGATAGAGCTGGATGAGAAGGGTATAACTAATATATATCTTATGTGTGTATGTATATATCCTGATCCCTTAGACAGCAGTAGCGGTATACAGATAGAGCTGGAGGGGATGTATAACTACTATATATCCTGATCCCATAGAAATAGCAGCAGTATACATATAGAGCTAGAGGGGAGGTGTATAACTACTATATATCCTGATCCCATAGAGATAGCAGCAGTATACAGATAGAGCTAGAGGGGAGGTGTATAATTACTATATATCCTGATCCCATAGAGATAGAGCTGGATGAGAAGGGTATAACTAATATATATTAGACAGCTGTAGCAGTATACATATAGAGCTAGAGGGGATGTGTATAATTACTATATATCCTGATCCCATAGAGATAGAGCTGGATGAGAAGGGTATAACTAATATATATTAGACAGCAGTAGCAGTATACAGATAGAGCTGGAGGGAAGATGTATAACTTCTATATATCCTAATCCCATAGAGATAGCAGCAGTATACAGATAGAACTGAAGGGGTGTGGTATAAAAGCACAGTTACAGTAATGAAATGCATGGATGCGGCTGTGCTGGAATAAAACAGATGGTGCTGTAGGACTAGTGATAGTGAATGAGGATGATATGGGCAAAAAAATAAAAAATCTAGGAGTGCTTCTTGAGGCATCCACATTAGCGGACTTATCACTATTACAGGGTGCACTGCTGATCCGCGGCACCGTCCTTCAGGTGTTGTCCCCCACGTGTTGCTGATTCTATGTTCATCCTCCTCTCTCTAACACTGTCCTATTCCTTCAGGAGATTCCCGGTTTGGTAAAGGCTCGGTCTCCCCAAAATGACCCACTGGTTCCATCGTAACCCACTGAAGGCCACAGCGCCGGTCTCCTTCAACTTCTATGGAGTCGCCTCCACCCCGGCAGCATCAAAGATATGCAGGTGAGATGGGTTCTCATCAAAAGGGGGACTGGGTGATAGTGGGAATGACTATAGGTTATAACCATATAAGTTATAAATTCTTATTTCCTAACATATCTTATACAGCACCTGGAGCATTTTTTCGGATGCGGAGCTCCAAATTCTCGACATAGAGTTAAAGGGGTACTCCGCTGCTCAGCGTTTGGAACAAAATGTTCCAAATGCTTAGAGCCGGCGCCGGGAGCTTGTGACATCATGGCCCCACCCCCTCATGACGTCACGTCCCACCCCCTCAATGCAAGTCTATGGGAGGGGGCGTGACAGATGTCACGCCCCCTCCCATAGACTTGCATTGAGGGGGTGGGGCGTGACGTCATGAGGGGGTGGGACTATGACGTCACGAGCTACCGGCTCTAAGCACTCAGAACATTTTGTTCCAAACGCTGAGCAGCGGAGTACCCCTTTTAAATGCTGTAATTCTTCTTCCTGCAGTCACCACTAGGAGGAGCTTTTAGAGCAGATTCTGTATTCATTAAAGATAAACTAACAGCCGGTTCACCCGCACTTAAAGGGGTACTCCGGCCCTAGACAGGAGCGGGGGTACCACTCCTTTGGATAGGGGATAAGATGTCTAGGGACAGAGTACCCCTTTAACCCAGATTAAAATCATGTATTATTTGCCCAGATTGAATCACCTTTCCGGTGATATACAATGTATTAGCCTTCATTGCCAATATGTAAATCGCTGGCTTTGTAAAATGGAGGCAGGACCCACATTGCGCAAATCCAGTGATTAACCCCTTAACGACAATGGACGTAAATGGACGTCATGGTGAAAGGGGTACTCCAGTGGAAAACTTTTTATTTAATTTTTTTGAATCAACTGGTGCCAGAAAGTTAAATAGATTTGTAAATTACTTCTATTAAAAAATCTTAATCCTTCCAGTACTTATTAGCTGCTGAATACTACAGAGGAAATTATTTTCTTTTTGGAACACAGAGCTCTCTGCTGACATCACGAGCACAGTGCTCTCTGCTGACCTCTGCTGTCCTTTTTAGGAACTGTCCAGAGCGGCATATGTTTGCTATGGGTATTTTCTCCTACTCTGGACAGTTCCTAAAATGGACAGAGATGTCAGCAGAGAGCACTGTGCTCGTGATGTCAGCAGAGTGCTCTGTTTTCCACAAAGAAAAGAATTTCCTATGTAGTATTCAGCAGCTAATAAGTACTGGAAGGATTAAGAATTTTTAATAGAAGTAATTTACAAATCTGTTTAACTTTCTGGCACCAGTTGATTTAAAAAAATAAAAATAAAAATAAAATGTTTTCCACTGGAGTACCCCTTTAAGGGGATACTCCGGTGCTCCAGCGTTCTGAACATTTTGTTCAGAACGCTTGGAGCCGGAGACCGTGATCGTGATGTCACGCCATGATGTCATGAGGGAATGTGGCCGTTACCACAGGAGATTGCCGGGGGGCCCTGGCAGTGGGACCCCCACGATCAGATGTCTCATCCCCTATCCTTTGGAGTACACCTTTAACATATTAGCAATGGTGGCTTAGCAATGGTGGCTCATATCCCCAGAATGGCGGCACCAATCCGTGTGAGTAATACATGATTTTAATCTGGGTTACCCTGTGTATTGGGTTTAGTGCGGGTGAACCGGCTGTCGGTTTCCCTTTTTAAGTGTATTGAGCGCACGCCCGTCCTTCTTCCTGGTGCCCAAGGCTGATACATCACATTGTCGCTCAGCCAATCACCTGTCGAGGCAGAACATTGCTGTGACCATTGATAAGCTAGGTGAAATGTGACGTGTCGGGCATCAAAATCCGGAAGAAGACCGGGCTGGAAGAGGGGACAGCAATACCAACGGCACCGGGGGAGCAATGGAAGATAAGTCAAAGTTTATTATTTTTATGCCGACAGCCCGGGCGTACATGAGAAATAAAAATGTTCACATGAGTTTTCTCACTTCAACATATGATAAAGTTGAACCTTATGCTTTACCAGACTTTTTACCCTCCCTTATGCATATAGTACATTCAATTAGAAAAAATTTTGCACATAACAACAACATATTCTCTTAAATGGGCTTTATCATTAAAACTAATTTTTGCTATTGCACTCCTTATGGTAAATAAAAAAACGTTCTAATGTACTTTACTTAAAAAAAAAATAAAATGAAAATTTTTTGTGTTTTATTTGTGTTTTCAAAAAGCTGCCACTAGGTGTCTCCCTACTTGTCCAGAGCACATTTCTCCCCCCATCTCTTGCACAGACTTTGGACTCCTGTTAGCCTGGAAGAAGTCCAAAATCAGGAAATGCTGAGGGGGGTGTGTGCAGCCTTCGCCAATCATAGCTCATCTCACACTGAACTGCTCTGGGCTGTGTGTAGCAGAGTGAGGGAGGAAGTTCTCCCCTGTATGGCTTCAGATGATGTCATGCCTGCTGGGGAACGCCCCTTCCCAGTCTGTGAATCTGACTGAGACTGAGCAGAAAATACAGAGCAATATCAAGGTAGAAAAATAAAAAATAATAAAAATAAAGGCAGGGGGTGGATTATCATGATGGGGGCAGTGAACTGGGAGGATTATAACATTTAACAAGATCGTGAGAGGTACTCTTTAAGTTTCTATGAGAAACTCCTGTACCCTCCCTCATTTAAAGGAGTACTCTGGTGAAATCATTTTTTTCTAAATCAACTGGCGCCAGAAAGTTAAACACATTTGTAAATGACTTCTATTAAAAAAATCTTTCCCCTTCCAGTACTTTTTAACAGCTGTATGCTATAAAGGAAATTCTTTTCTTTTTTAATTTCTTTTTTGTCTTGTCCACAGTGCTCTCTGCTAACATTTCTGTCCGTATCAGGAACTGTTCAGAGCAGGAGAAAATCCCCATTGCAAACCTATGCTGCTCTGGACAGTTCCCGATATGGACAGAGAGGTCAGCAGAGAGCACTGTGGACACGACAAAAAAGAAATTCAAAAAGCAAAGAATTTCCTCTGTAGCATACAGCTGCTAAAAAGTACTGGAAGGATTAAGATTTTTAATAGAAGTAATATACAAATTTGTTTAACTTTCTGGCACCAGTTTTCCACCGGAGTACCCCTTTTAATAACAGTGCCGATAGTCGGAAGGTGCACATGAGAATCTAGCGCCCATAATATTTACATTTCTCCCCGTCAATTTTTTTTAGCGATCTCCGAACATCAAGAGCGCGACTCCTGGAACTCTTCACAGACTCCACCTGTGACTCTGAGATGATGAAGAATGCCTCGGACGCCTACTTCTCCCTGCTACTGGGTGAGTGAGGAAATCGATGGACACCAAAGAAAACACAACAAAAATCTATAACAACAGAAACTAAAATAAAACAATAAAAACATCTTATATATGTCACCCCTGCACCACCACGAAACGCCCATGAGCGTCTGTACACTGTCTGTAACATCGTGTCCTTTCTCTGTCTTATACTGAATCTTTCTAAAACTCATTGGAGGACATGTATCAAAGATTTTACCCCCGTTTTGTGTTAACATTTTTGCGCAAGCTGTTTTTTTTTTTGCGTCTTTTTTGCGCACATTCTGGTGAAGCATTTCCTCCAGATGTGTAGGTTTCGGTGTAACCTTGGAGTGACATATTTAGTACGCACGAATTAATTAACTGCGTACATTTCATTTACCCGCATAAATCTTGCGCAATTACCATATTTTTTAAGGCAAATATAAGCCATCTTGGACTGCACGTAGCAAGATGCTCTAAATCAGTGGTCTCCAACCTGCGGACCTCCAGATGTTGCAAAACTACAACTCCCAGCATGCCCGGACAGCCTTCGGCTGTCCGGGCATGCTGGGAGTTGTAGTTTTGCAACATCTGGAGGTCCGCAGGTTGGAGACCACTGCTCTAAATCATCGATTTCATTTTTCAAAGAGTGGATTGAGGAGATTACTATATTTACCCGAAAATTTACGAAACTCATTGCGCTTGATTGATAAATTTTGCGCTACTGCGCATAATTTAGAATTCGGCAAAAGGGGTAAACTGCTTCTACCACACACAAATAATGATACATGTCCCTCAATGTCTTTTACTTCCATCATCTACTAACCCACCTAACCTGATAGTGTGTGATACTACCATAACTCATAAGTATAACCCCCACCACCCACACTATACATTCTGCCACAGATCTATGACCATCATCATCTTCCATACTCCAATCCATCACTCCATCTCTGAGACTTCTTCCGCGCTGCACCTGTTCTTTGGAATGCGCTGCCCCAGAGTGATTCCCCAACATCCCTAGTTTTAAAGGACAACTGTAGCGCAAGACTTTTCTATATTCCTGTAACCGGGCCTCAAAAATAAGCAAAACGAACTTGTAACATACCTTCCTACGAGCCCCCGTTGGTTCGGCACAGGCCTCACGGTCCAGCGGTGCGAGCCTCATTCAACTTCCTGGGGACGGGGACGCCGTAGAGCCGTCGGTGTATGTCCCGCCCCGGCCTGTGATAGGCTGAGAGCACTGTCATGTAAGAAGCCGGCCAGAGCTTCTTACATAACAGTGCTCTCAGCCTATCACAGGCCGGGGCGGGACATTGCTGCGGCCGGTGATACATCGATGGCGCTGCGGCATCCCCGTCCCTAGGAAGTTGAATGAGGCTCGCACCGCTGGACCGTGAGGCCTGTGCCGGACCAATAGGGGCACGTAGGAAGGTATGTTAAAGTTTGTTTTGTTTATTTTTGAGGCCCGGGCACAGGAATATAGAAAAGTCTTGCACTACAGTTGTCCTTTAAAGGAGAGGTCTAGTAGAATATTACTTATCCTTTGGATAGGGGAGAAGTTATAGATTGCGGGGGGTCCGACCGCTGGGGCCCCCACAATCTCCTGTACGAGTCTGCAAAAAGCACCGTGCCGTTTCCAGTAGGAAGCCGTGGCAAACACCTCCCCTCCATGTATCTCTATGGTATACATGGAGGGGGCTTGTCAGCCGCCGCGTCATGCAGGGACGGGAACGTCCCCTTCCTGCGGACTGTTGCGGCACCGTACAGGAGATCGCGGGGGCCCCCAGTGGTCGGACCTCCCGCGATCTATAATTTATCCCCTATCCTTTCGGAGAGGCGATAACTTATATTCCACTACAGTATTCCCTTAAAGGGGTACTCCGCTGCTCAGTGTTTAAAACAAACTGTTCCGAACTCTGGAGACGGCGCCGGGAGATCGTGATGTCATAGCCCTGCCCCCTCCTCATGCCGTCATGCTCAGCCCCCTCAATGCAAGTCTATGGGAGGGGGCGTGACAGTCGTCACGCCCCCTCCCATAGACTTGCATTGAGGGGGCGGGGCTTGACATCATAAAGGGGCAGGGTTATAATGTAACAAGCTCCAGCGTTTGGAACAGTTTGTTCCAAACGCTGTGCAGCGGAGTACCCCTTTAAGCGTGTCATATAATGAAACACATATTTAGAAAGGCCTTTTGCATCCCCTGATCTATATCCCTGTGGTTTCTCCTGGATATTAGGCTTCATCAACTCACTAGATGGGGGAACACAAGACAATAAGCTGCGGTACATCCAGAACTTCAAGTGGACGGACACCCTGCAGGGCAATGTGCCAAGGTACGGTATAAATGTGTGTCCCCAGACAGCATATCCGGAGGACGGTAGAGAGCCATGTGTGCTGAGGCGCTCGCTATGTATGTGTGTAGCGCCATCTACAGACAGCATGTCATTTTTAGGGACACATTTTTGTGCTAATAAAACTCAAAATAAATATTGTTATGGGGGGGGGGGGGTGGTCAAGTCTTCAAATCCCCTGCTTCCCTTCATACAGCTATAGAGCTAATGCTAGAGGAAACTCACTACATACAGCTCACTAGGAGCTATATACATTTATCTGCAGTAAGCGTCCCCCAATGGGGGCTCCATGTACACAGAACCTTGTCATCCACTCTGCATACCCTGCATGGACCAACCATTATGACTTCTGTGCAGTTCTGCAGCTCTGTTCCATTGGAGCGAATGGAGCCAAACTGTAATACCACACACAACCTGGGGACAGACAGGGAGCTGTTTTTGAAAGAAATTAGCTCTGGTTTTCTATTCCTCAACCCCTTAAAGGGTTACTCCACTGCTCAGCGTTTGGAACAAATTGTTCCGAATGCTGGAGCCGGCAGCTCGTGACATCATAGCTCCGCCCCCTCAATGCAAGTCTATGGGAGGGGGCGTGAGGTCATGAGGGGGCGGGGTTATGACGTCATGAGCTGCCGGCTCCAGTGTTCGGAACAGTTTGTTCCAGACGCTGATCAGTGGAGTACCCCTTTAAGGCCAAACTGGGCTGTGTCCTTAAAGGGTACCTCTCATCAAATAAACTTTTGATATATTTTAGATTAATGAATGTTGAATAACTTTCCAATAGCATGTTAATGAAAAATATGCTTCTTTCTATTGTATTTTTCCCGATCAGTCCTGTCAGCAAGCATTTCTGACTCATGCTGGAGTCCTAAACACTCAGAGCTGCCAGCCTGCTTTGTTCACAGCCAAACAGGCTGTGAACAAAGCAGGCCGGCAGCTCTGAGTGTTCTCCTTTGTGAACAAAGCTGACTGGCAGCTCGTGGTGTTTAGGACTCCAGCATGAGTCTGAAATGCTTGCTGCCAGGTCTGGTAGGGAGACCCCTAGTGGTCATTTCTTCAAAGTGGAAAATTAAATAGAAAGAAGCATATTTTTTAATAACATGCAATTGTAAAGTTATTCTGCATACATTAATCTATAATATATCAAAAGTTTTTTTGATGAGAGGTACCCTTTAAGGCGTTAAGGGGTCACATTCAGGGGGGGTATATTTAGGTCCTGCAATTGTGTATCATAGTTTTCTCTGCTCTTTTGCAGCTCTCAGCAAGATGCAGTCTTCGAATTGATCTCCATGGGGTTTAACCTGGGTCTTTGGTACAGCAAATACGCTTCACGGCTGGCCGGGAAGGAAGAGTGAGTATCTGCCCTTATGGCCAAAAGTCATTCATCTGTTTTTGAATCCTACATTAGAACAGTAAACCTTTTTTAGATTATTTTTAAGTTTAGCTGATATTTTTTATTTTTTTTATTTTTTTATTTATACACCTTTTAAAGGGGTTCTCTCAGGGGAATAGTTTTTTTTTTTTTTTTTCAAATCAACTGGTGCCAGAAAGTTAAACAGATTTGTAAATGACTTCTATATAAAAATCTTAATCCTTCCAGTACCTATCAGCTGCTGTATGCTCCACAGGAAGTTGTGTAGTTCTTTCCACTCTGACCACAGTGCTCTCTGCTGCCACCTCTGTCTGTGTCAGGAACTGTCCAATATGGACTAAAATGCGTATGGCCGCCTCTGTGAAATGATTGTTCATCGGACCTTTCTCTAGTGTGTACGGCCATTGGTCGGGGTTTGCAGCTAGAACGAGCTGGGCGAAGAGTACGCTAAGGGAGACAAACCTACAGTATAAGTCTATGTTATTGTCTTGGTCATTTACACTTTTCTCCCAGTTCATTCTAACAATTGGTTGGACCGGACTCCTCTTTCCCCTCCCCCCCCCTCCCCCCCCCCCCGTGATCGTGAGGTCACGGCCCCGCCCCCTCCATTCATGTCTATGGGAGGAGGCGTGGCGGCTCTGATTCCGAGCTATCCGGCACGGAGCGGAGTTCTAAACTAAATGGCGATGCAAGTCTATGGGAAGGGGCGTGACTGCCGTCACGCCCCTTCCCATAGACTTGCATCGCCATTTAGTTTAGAACTCCGCTCTGTGCCGGATAACTGGCAACCACAGCCGCCACGCCCCCTCCCATAGACTTGCATTGAGGGGGTGTGGCCGTGACCTCACAAGGGGCGTGGCTGTGACATCACGAGCCTCCGGCACTGCACCCGATGCTCTAAACAAACGCCTTGAGGTCGCAGGGGGCCCCAGTGGCGGGACCCCCACGATCAGACAGCGGAGTACCCCTTTTATATTTTTCTGCTATATATTCTACATTGTTCTGCTGTTCATTGCATATTATGGCGTCTTGTGTGTCAGTATTTCAGAAACTGAGGCCAAAGAAGTTCACAAGAGTCTGAAGATTGCAGCCGGTATTTTCAGCCATTTAAAGGTAAGGCTTCGACCAGAATTTTTTTTTTAAATCAACTGGTGCCAGAAAGTTAAACAGATTTGTAAATTACTTATATTTAAAAATATTAATCCTTTCAGTACTTATCAGTTGCTGTATATGAAGTTCTTTTCTGTCTGACCACAGTGCTCTCTGCTGACACCTCTGTCCATTTTAGGAAGTGTCCAGAGCAGGAGAGGTTTGCTCCTGCTCTGGACAATTCCTAAAATGGACAAAGGTGTCAGCAGAGAGCACTGTGGTCAGACAGAAAGGAAATTCAAAAAGAAAATAACTTCTTCTGGGGCATACAGCAGCTGATAAGTACTGGAAGGATTAATATTTTTAAATAGAGGTAATTTACAAACCTGTTTAACTTTCTGGCACCAGTTTATTTAATAAATAAATAAAAATAAAGTTTTTCAGCAGAATACCCCTTTAAGGCAGTGTTTCCCAACCACTCCAGCTGTTGCAAAACTACAACTCCCAGCATGCTCTGACAGCCTTTGGCTGTATTTAAAGGTTACTGTAATTAGGTTGCAGCTGCAGAATACATGTTTAACTTTATGTGTGCACTGAAAAAAGACCTATACTGCAGCCCTGAAGTGTCAAAGAGGTGTGGCCTGGGGTCTGCTGTGCCTCAGAAGCCTCCTCTTTGATAGAAACTGAGGGCTCAGCTTGCATCATGGAAATTCTGGCGATCATAAGGGGAGTGGGGTAAGTCTGACCCCCCCCCCCCATGATCATGAATATCCCCACTGTATGGAGTGGTGGGTCGGCATCCCAGATGTCAGACCCCCCCCCCCCCCCATTATCGGACACTTATCCCCCTGTGGTTAGGGGTTACGTGTCAGAGTAGCACTTTTAAAGTGTTTTTTCCTAAACGTTCTTATAATTTTTGATGGCCTTCCCTAAGGATAAGCCATCAGTGTCTGATCGGTGGGGGTCCAACACCCGGCACCATGGCGCCTGCATATACAGTGAGTGGAGCGGGAAGCTTGGTACATTGTGTAGTGTCCATACTGGGTTACTGTAGCTCGGTCTCTATTGACATTAAACGGGTACCGCGGTGGGAAAACAATTTTTTTTAAATCAACTGGTGTCAGAAAGTTAAACAAATTTGTAAATTATTTCTATTTAAAAAATCTTAATCCTTCCAGTACTTATCAGCTGCTATATGCTCCACAGGAAGTTGTGTAGATCTTTTCTGTCTGACCACAGTGCTCTCTGCTGACACCTCTGTCCATGCCGGGAACTGTCCAGAGCAGGAGAGGTTTGCTATGAGGATTTGCTCCTACTCTGAAAAGTTCCTGACATAGACAGAGGTGTCAGCAGAGAGCACTGTGGTCAGACAGAAAGGAAATGCAAAAAGAAAAGAACTTCCTGTGGAGCATACAGCACCTGATAAGTACTGGAAGGATTAAGATTTTTAAATAGAAGTAATTTACAAAACGGTTTAACTTTCAGGCACCAGATGATTTAAAAAAAAAAAAATAAAATGTTTCCAAGCGGAGTACCCCTTTAATGGCCAGAGGCAGATCTATACGTAGCATTCAGTTATCTCCTTCCCAGTAAGCACTATTACCTAATATTAAAGGGGTTATCCAGGAAAAAAAAAATTATATATAAACTGGCTCCAGAAAATTAAACAGATTTGTAAATTACTTCTATTAAAAAATCGTAATCCTTTCAGTACTTATGAGCTGCTGAAGTTGAGTTGTTCTTTTCTAAGTGCTCTCTGATGACACCTGTCTCGAGAACTGTCGAGAGTAGAAGCAAATCTCCATAGCAAACCTCTTCTACTCTGTGCAGTTCCCGAGACAAGCAGAGATGTCAGCAGAGAGCACTGTTGCCAGACAGAAAAGAACTCAACTTCAGGAGCTGATAATTATTGGAAGTATTAAGATTTTTTAATAGAAGTAATTTACAAATCTGTTTAACTTTCTGGAGCCAGTTGAGATTTTTTTTATAAATATAAAAAGTTTTTTCCTGGAATACCCCTTTAACTTGTAGAGCAGTGAGGACCACTAGGTGTTGCAAAACTACAACTCCCAGCATGCCCGGACAGCCGTTGGCTGTCCGGGCATGCTGAGAGTTGTAGTTTTGCAACATGGTCTGCACTTAACCGGGCAATCGTTTTAGTGTTATCATTGTGACTCTTCACTAAACTTACTATAACTATGTGTTTTAGGAGAGTCACATCCCGAAACTCATTTCGCCGGTGGAGAAAGGACGGGATTTAGAAAGCCGAGTGATTGACGCCTATATCATCCAGTGCCAGGCGGAGGCGCAGGAAGGTAAGGGGGGACTCTGCTGCCATCTGCTGGAATTATGTGTCCTGACTATTTAGCGCAGACAGGTCTGTGTTCTTGTCATCGAAACATTTGTTTGTTCCTTTGTGTATAACTGCAATACTGTACTGTGTCCTGTGTGACTACAGCGCCCCCTACTGTCCATTATTACAAGGTCACCAAGGATTTCAGGGATCATATTATAGAACAAGACTAAGGGCATTTATGCATGTCACTAAACTATGAAGTTCTGCAGCGGCTGAGGTGTGTTGTGAGGTTCTGCAGCGGCTCAGTTGTGTTGTGAGGTTCTGCAGCCGCTGAGGTGTGTTGTGAGGTTCTGCAGCGGCTCAGTTGTGTTGTGAGGTTCTGCAGCGGCTCAGTTGTGTTGTGAGGTTCTGCAGCCGCTGAGGTGTGTTGTGAGGTTCCGCAGCTGATGAGATGTTTTGTGAGGTTCTGCAGTAAATGAGGTGTGTAATGATGTTCTGCAGCTTTCTGAGGTGGGTTATGAAGTTTTGCAGCAGATGAGGTGCGTATTGTGAGGTTCTGCAGCAGTTGTGGAGTTTTAATGTTCTGCAGCAGCTGTGGCGTATTAAGGTTGTGCAGCAGTTGAGGAGTGGTATGATGTTCTGCAGCAGTTGAGGGGTGCCTTATGATATTCTGCAGCAGCTGAGGTGTGTATTTTGTTCTGCAGCAGCTGTAGAGGTATAATGTTCTGCAGCAGCTGAGGGGTGCATTATGTTATTCTGCAGCAGCTGAGGTGTGTATTATGTTTTGCAACTGCTGTGGAGTTATAATGTTCTGCAGCAGCTGAGGGGTGCATTATGATATTCTGCAGCAGATGAAGTATGTATTATGTTCTGCAGCAGCTGTTGCATAGTGAGGTTGTGCAGCAGTTGAGAAGTGGTATGAGGTTCTGCAGCAGCTCAGGGGTGCATTATGATATTCTGCAGCAGCTGTGGAGTTATGATGTTCGGCAGCAGCTGTGGTGTTGTGAGATTCTGCAGCAGATGAGGTGTGTATTATGTTCTGCAGCAGCTGTGTTGTTGTGAGATTCTGCAGCATATTAGTTGTGTAATGGGTTTCTGCAGCAGCTAAGATGTGTATTATGATATTCTGAATAAGCTGAGGTTTTGTGTATTATGTTCTCCAGTAGCTGTGGAGTTATGATGTTCTGCAGCAGCTGTGGTTTAGTTAGGTTCTGCAGCAGATGAGTTGCGTAATGAGGTTCTGCAACAGCTAGGATGTTATGATATTCTGCATCAGCTGAGATATGTATTATGTTATGCAGCGGCTGAGGTGTGTTATGAGGTTCTGCAGCAGATGAGGGGTGTTGTGAGGTTCCGCAGCAGCTGAGAGTTGGCAAAGCAGAAGGACCTTTCTACCAATGTGCAATAGACCATTCTGCAGGTAGAGCTCAGAGCCCATGTCCCCAGGTTATGACCTCGGTCACCTTGGGGGATCCTTCCTATTAATGCTTTATATAATATTTTGTTAGTTCTGTGACTATAGCGCTGTGTCTCATTATCTTAAAGGGGTACTCCGGTGGAAAACTTTTTTTTTTTTTTTTTTTTTTTAAATCAACTGGTGCCAGAAAGTTAAACAGATTTGTAAATTACTTCTATTAAAAATTCTTAATCCTTCCAGTACTTTTTAGGGGCTGTATACTACAGAGGAAATGCTTTTCTTTTTGTATTTCTCTTCTGTCACGACGACAATGCTCTCTGCTGACCTCTGCTCTCCATTTTAGGAACTGTCCAGAGCAGCATATGTAAATAATTTCCTCTGTAGTATACAGCCGCTAATAAGTACTGGAAGGATTAAGATTTTTTAATAGAAGTCATTTACAAATCTGTTTAACTTTCTGGCACCAGTTGATTTAAAACAAAAAGTTTTCCACCGGAGTACCCCTTTAAGTTGTCATTTTGTACATTATGTGACCTCTCTGTCCTCTGCAGTGACCATCGCCCGAGCTATTGAACTCAAGCACAACCCGGGTCTGATCGCAGCCTTGGCCTATGAAACCGCAAATTTCTACCAGAGAGTAGGTAAGAAGCTTCGGGTTTCCACCTTTTGCCCAGGGGTCTTGGTCTTGTTCATTTCTTCGGTGCAGTGTTTCCCATCCAGGGTGCCCCCAGCTTTTGCAAAACTTCAACTCCCAGCATGCTGGGGGTTGTAGTTTTGCAACAGCTGGAGGCACCCTGGTCTGGGCATGCTAGGAGTTGTAATTTTGCAACAGCTGGAGGCACCCTGGTCCGGGCATGCTGGGAGTTGTAATTTTGCAACAGCTGGAGGCACCCTGGTCCGGGCATGCTGGGAGTTGTAATTTTGCAACAGCTGGAGGCACCCTGGTCCGGCCATGCTGGGAGTTGTGATTTTGCAACAGCTGGAGGCACGCTGTTCCTGGCATGCTGGGAGTTGTCATTTTGCAACAGCTGGAGGCACCCTGGTCCGGGCATGCTGGGAGTTGTAATTTTGCAACAGCTGGAGGCACCCTGGTCCAGGCATGCTGGGAGTTGTAATTTTGCAACAGCTGGAGACACGCTGTTCCTGGCATGCTGGGAGTTGTCATTTTGCAACAGCTGGAGGCACCCTGGTCCGGGCATGCTGGGAGTTGTAGTCTTGCAATAGCTGGAGGCACCCTGGTCCGGGCATGGTGGGAGGTGTAGTCTTGCAACAGCTGGAGACACGCTGTTCCTGGCATGCTGGGAGGTGTAGTTTTGCAACAGCTGGAGGCACCCTGAATGGGAAACACTTCTTTGAAGAGTTGCTGCACACATGGTAGCCCTGGTTCCCCCACATATAATTGTATTATTTTTTGTTTCGTTTAAAGGGATTGTCCAGTTTATTGTCATAAAACCTTTTTGGGAAGTCTGAGTTAATAGAAGGGTGTGGGGGGGAGGTCCCTCTGTTTAGAATCCTCATCTCTTGGCCAGAATTCTCTATATGGATGGCCTGTACTGTCCTGCATTACTCAGACAACACATTGATATGAATGGACACCGTGTAATGCTTCATTTCCCCTGTGGTGGCGCTGCAGGGAAACTGAACACTTACTGCCAGGTTTCTCCAATGATCAGATCTGATCGCTCACACTTTGTAATCAGATTATTGTTAAAGCGTTACTGTCGCTTTAAAAATAAATAATTAAATATAGCCAGGAGAAGCATGTGGCTCTGCGCTTCACTCCCTGGCTTGTCACATGATCCGAGTCATATCAGAACATGGGCTCCATAGACTTACAATGGGGCCTATCTGCTGCAGTGAGTCGGATCAAATGATGAGCCGTATATATCTAGTGATCGGTGGGGGTCTCAGCTCTGAGACATGCCTGTGTGACATGTTGTTTTTTTTGTTTTTTCCATTGGAAAACAAATGTTTTCAAATCAACTGGTGGCAGAAAGTTATACAGATTTGTAAATGACTTCTATATAAAACTCTTAATCCTTCCAGTACTTATCAGCTGCTGTATGCTCCAGAAGAAGTTGTGTAGTTCTTTCCAGTCTTACCACAGTGCTCTCTGCTGACACCTCTATCCGTGTCAGGAACTGTCCAGAGTAGGAGAAAATCCCCATAGCAAACCTCTCCTGTTCTGGACCGTTCCAGACACAAACAGAGGTGGCAGCAGAGAGCACTGTGGTCAGACTGGAAAAAACTACTCAACTTCCTGTGGAGCATACAGCAGCTGATAAGTACTGGAAGTATTAAGATTTTTAAAAAGAAGTAATTTACAAATCTGTATAACTTTCTGGCACCAGTTGATTAAAAAATAAATAGTTTTGCACCAGAGTACCCCCTTAATGTTTTGCTATACTGGACTACTCCTTTATAAAGTGACTGTTCATGGGGGACCTGATGGCTGAGACCCAGAGATTATCCAGTGGAACACTTTAACCTTTAGCACTTTAACCCTTTAACATTTATTTTCTTAATTTTCAGATCACACACTTTCTAGTCTGGATCCGGTGTACATAACAAAGTGGAGAAGTTATACTCAACTGAAAATGTGCTTTTATATGGCTTATGTGAGTATACATCCTGTATTAAAGGGGTACACCGGTGGAAAACTTTTTATTTATTTATTTATTTTTTATCAACTGGTGCCAGAAAGTTAAACAGATTTTGTAAATTACTTCTATTAAAAAAATCTTAACCCTTCCAATACTTATTAGCTGCTGAATACTACAGAGGAAATTCTTTTCTTTTTGGAACACAGTGCTCTCTGCTGACATCACGAGCACAGTGCTCTCTGCTGACATCACGAGCACAGTGCTCTCTGCTGACATCACGAGCACAGTGCTCTCTGCTGACATCTCTGTCCATTTTAGGAACTGTCCAGAGTAGGAGAAAATCCCCATAGCAAACATATGCTGCTCTGGACAGTTCCTAAAATGGACAGAGATGTCAGCAGAGAGCACTGTGCTCATGATGTCAGCAGAGAGCTCTGTGTTCCAAAAAGAAAATAATTTCCTATTTAGTATTCAGCAGCTAATAAGTACTGGAAGGATTAAGATTTTTTTAAATAGAAGTAATTTACAAATCTGTTAACTTTCTGGCACCAGTTGATTTAAAAAAAAAAAAAAAAAGTTTTCCATCGGAGTACCCCTTTAAATTGGTCGGACACTTGACATGTAATTTTAACCCCTAGATGACACAGGACATACAACCAGTCTTTGACTGTCTGGGCATGCTGGGAGTTGTAGTTTTGCAACAGCTGGAGGCACCCTGGTTGGGAAACACTGGTATATATTATTTATTAGGTTTTAAACACCCCTCCCCCCACAGGCCTTCTGCTATCACGGTCAGACTCTCCTGGCCAGCGACAAGTGTGGAGAAGCAATACGGTCCCTACAGGAATCTGAGAAATGTGAGTCCATGAGTCCCACAATACTTATTTTCATTTGTACAATATGAAGGACTATTTATAATTTATTGTATTTTTCTCTTCCCTGATAAGTTTATGGCAAGGCCGAAGCTTTGTGTAAGGAATACGGTCAAAGCAAAGGTCCGGGAACCACCGCAAAGCCCTCGGGTCACCTCTTCTTCAGGAGGCTGGGAACTCAGATGAAGAATACGCTGGAAAAATGTCAGAGGGAGAATGGATTCATGTAAGTCCGAGCCCTTCTGGGGATAAATCCCAACAGATCAAAAATTGTACCGAATGTCAAGAAAAAAGGGGGTAACAGTGGGGAGGGGCCTAAGACATAACTTTTATTGGTATACTATTAGGGTATGTTCACACTACGGATTATGAACGGAATCTCCGATCACAGAATTCCGCGAGCGGAGATTCCATTCTGGTGGCCGCCGCAATACTTCGGAGGTAGGACCGCGCGGCACTGCGCCGTCACCATTGACAGCTATGCAGTGTTCGCGGACTTCCGCGCAAAGAATGAACATGTTCTTTCGTTGCGCAGAACAATTTCAGCGGCGGAATTGTCTGCCGCTGAAATTCCGCAGTGTGAACGGGTCTCGTGGAAACCCACTCACACTGATGTTTATGTTCACAGCACATAATTCCGTTAGTGGAATACTGCGGGAATTACGTAGTGTGAAAATACCCTTAAAAAATAAAAATAAAAAAACTTGTGCTCTAGTGAAAGCCCAATTTCACTTAAAATAATCCAGGTCGATGGACTCTACAAAAGATTTCCCCTACTACTCATTATTAAAGAAGTACTCCGGCCCTAGTACATCTTATCCCCAATCCAAAGGATAGGGAATAAGATGTCTGATTGCAATCTAGCATGCAGCACGCACCTGTGCCGTCACGCCCCGCCCCCTCAATGCAAGTATATGGGAGGGGGCGTGACAGCCGTCACGCCCCCTCCCATAGACTTGCATTAAGGGGGCGGGGCGTGACGGCACACGGGGGCGGGGTTGTGACGTCATGATACTCCATCCCCGTGGTCGGGAGGCATAAGACATGGAGCCTCCAGCGCTTTCTGGAGTGCTCACTGACCCCTGCGATCAGATGTCTTATCACCTATCCTTTGAATAGGAGATAAGATGTCTTAGAGCTGGAGTACTCCTTTAAAGACACAGTCACAGTATTTCCCATTTGTAGTCTGTATAATCACAACATCTCCCAACGCGTTTCTACCAGGATAACTGGCGTCATCAGGGGAGACCAAATAACCACAAAGTGACTGCATGTAACATAATAAATGACATAACATAGGGTTATTGGAATTGTTTCATCACCACCCTTAGTTAGTAAAATAGTTGGTAGGTAGAGCACATAATAAATACTTGTATATCCCATCACAGGGGAGCGTAACGTGCGTCTGGGATTCCTGTAAATTAAAAAAATCTCCACAGCTATGTATCCTGGAGCATATCTATGTCTAGTATAGAAGGCAGCCATGTTATCATGTGACCATTGGTACATTTTCCCAATATCATATTTCCTGTATATTTTCAGCTATTTCCAGAAGGTTCCACCAGAGGCGCCAGAATTGGAGCTAAAGGCAAATTATGGTCTAGTGCAGCCCGTGGCTTTCGAGTTCCCAGCTATGAGCCCCCAGTGGACCCCGGAGACCCAAGCAGGGTTTGACCTGACGAAGAGGCCAAAGGACGACAGTGTAAGATGCAACTTTCTCTTATTTATATGTACGAGGTTCAGAGACATTTTTACACGCACAGTAATAGTGTTTCTGACCTCGTCATCTGAATCTTGTATTTGTCGCTAGATTTCCCCATAGGCTTCATCTCTATTAGTTTATCCTGACTTCACCTTCAAAAGACATTGGGACTAACTGGTATAATGTTTTCCTATACTCAGGAGCACTGTACTATGTATATCGGCTCTACAAGGAGTCAGCACTAATTCATATGTCATGCTCAGTAGCACTGCATCCTGTACTTCAACTGCACTGGGCACTTGTTGCTATGTTTCCCATACTCAGGAGCACTGCATCCTGCACCTCAGCTACACATGGGGGGGGGGGGGGGGGCACTTGCTGCTATGATGTTCTCCCACACTCAGAAGCAGTGCAACCTGCACCTAAGATGCACATGGGGCTGGCACTTGCTGCCATGTTTTCCCAATCTCAGAAGCACTGCATCCTGTACCTCAGCTCCTCAAAAGGCACGCACTAGCTGCTATGATGTTTTCCAACACTCAGAAGCACGGCATCCTGTACTTAAAGGGTTATTCCAGGAAAAAACTTTTTTTTAAATATATATATATATATATATATATATATATATATATATATATAAACTGGTTCCAGAAAGTTAAACAGATTTGTAAATTACTTCTATTAAAAAAAATCTTAATCCTTCCAATAATTATAAGCTGCTGAAGTTGAGTAGTTCTTTTCTGTCTGGCATCTGCGCTCTCTACTGCCACCACTGCTTGTCTCGGGAACTGCACAGAGTAGAAGAGGTTTGCTATGGGGATTTGCTTCTACTCTGGAGAGTTCCTGAGACAGGTGTCATCAGAGAGCACTTAGACAGAAATGAACAACCCAACTTCAGCAGCTCATAAGTACTGAAAGGATTAGGATTTTTTAAATAGAAGTCATTTACAAATCTGTTTAACTTTCTGGAGCCGGTTGATATATATAAAAATGTTTTTTCCTGGATATCCCCTTTAAGCTGCACAAGAGGCGAGTACTGAATTCTAAAAAGTTACATACAGTGTTTATAGCCAGGGTGAAAGAAATATCTGGGAATCTATTAACTTTAATATCTTTGCTTACTCTTAATAATTTTATAGAAGATTTGTACATAACAGGTTTGGGGTTGGATATAACAGCAGTGACATTTGCTCATACTTTTTGTGCTCCTCACACAGTCTACCGAGAGAAGCCCCGGAGTCTTTCATGTCTTAGGGTACGTTCACACGGACGGATCCGCAGTGTATTTTGATGCCGCCGGATCCGCCGACAGTGGACCCCTACATCGTGCCTGCTCGTCACGCGCATGCGCAGTATACTCTCACACATTGCAGCCGCTCCCCCTGCTCCCTTAGCTAGGCCGAAAGCAGCTGCAATGTGTGTGAGTATGTTGCGCATGCGCGGCGACTCTCACATCGCAGCGCGTCTGCTCGTAGCGGCGGATTGCCGCTATGAGCAGGCACAGATGGAGGCGCAATGTAGGGTTCCATCGTCGGCGGATCCGTCCGTGTGAACGCGGTCTTTATAGTTATTTTTTTCAGTGAGTGCAGAGATTCTGAACAATTACATACAGTGTAATAGCCAAGGGGGAAGAAGAGAAATCTGCCAATGTACTAAACTTTTTTTTTTTTTTTTTAGTGAGTGCTTCCTCATAATAAATTATATAGAAAACAAAGTGTAGATAACAGGTTAGAGGTTGGATATGACAGCGATGACATTTGTTTATACTTTTTATTTCTTGTAATTTCATCTCCAGGCCAAACCGAAGAAAGAAGAGGAGGTGAAACCTATGAAGGAACCGGACATAAAGCCCCAGAAGGACACCGGCTGTCAGATCTCTTAATAGCAGATTCTCCATTGTTCTATCATTGAACCCTAAACCCTTCTTCCCTGGAAAGACACCCCCCCCCCCCCACCATCTTTTCTCATAGAGGTGTAGAGAATGCATCATCGGCTCCAGAGAACATAAAGGAAACTCTAAGAACACTTCCCTTCATCATGGATACAAGAAAAGGACATGGTCTCCATGGTTGTTCCTCCTCTTCTACTTATTCAGAACTGACACATCTCCAGCCAATAACCCTTCGCTAACCTCATACTGTGTGTAACTACAATCAGTAGTAGATGAGGGGGAGACTATGTGCATTACTAAATGTAAAGAGGACCTGCCGCCTCTCATGACCTATATGTTTTAGAAAATCTATATTTTTTTGGACTGCTCCTTTGTTACTCCTCCTGGAAATTTAGGAATATATTGACAACAGGGTGCTACTATTCTGCTTTTCAATTGGGGTGTCTCCGACCAGTGCTGAGGGGGAATGGTAACTCCCAGTTGTTAATTTATTTATACATTTTCCAGGAGGAATGCGAGAAGACAGGAAAGATGATCTTCCGCCAAAATTAAAAAATATATAAATTAAATAAAAATCCACAGATATATATATATATATATATATATATATATATATATATATATATATTAGTTGACTATTCTGCCATATTTTATCCAGTCAATTCTTTGTAATATATGCTTATGAGAAAGCTGGGTGATCCAATATATATACATCAGCGTGTTCCAACCAGGGTGCCTCCAGCTGTTGCAAAACTACAACTTCCAGCATGTCCGGACAGCCGTTGGCTGTCCGGGCATGCTGGAAGTTGTAGTTTTGCAACAGCTGGGGGCTCCCCAGTTGGAAAACACCAATTTGGCCCCAAGGTAAAGTCCAAGATACACATTTAAAGGCAAAATTTATAGTGTATATTCACACTACAGAATTTCCACGCTGAGGTGGAAATTATTATTATTTTTTTTCAAATCAACCGATGCTGGAAAGTCAGGCTGGGTTCACACTACGTTTTGTCCCATACGGGAGCGCATACGGCAGGGGGGAGCTAAAACCTCGCGCTCCCGTATGCCTTCGTATGCGCTCCCGTATGTCATTCATTTCAATGAGCCGGCCGGAGTGAAACGTTCGGTCCGGTCGGCTCATTTTTGCGCCGTATGCGCTTTTACAACCGGACCTAAAACTGTGGTCAACCACGGTTTGAGGTCCGGTCGTAAAAGCGCATACGTCGCAAAAATGAGCCGACCGGACCGAACGTTTCACTCCGGCCGGCTCATTGAAATGAATGACACACGGGAGCGCATACGGTCACATACAGGAGCGCGAGGTTTTAGCTCCCCCCTGCCGTATGCGCTCCCGTATGGGAGAAAACGTAGTGTGAACCCAGCCTTATACAGATTTGTAAATTACTTCTATATATAAAAATCTTAATCCTTCCAGTACTTATCAGCTGCTGTATGCTCCAGAGGAAGTTGTGTAGTTCTTTCCAGTCTGTCCACAGTGCTCTCTGCTAACACCTCTGTCCAGAGCAGGAGAGGTTTGCTATGGGGGATTTTCTCCTGCTCCGGACAGTTCCTGACATGGACAGAGGTGTCAGCAGAGAGCACTGTGGTCAGACTGTAAAGAACTACACAACTTCCTCTGTAGTATACAGCAGCTGATAAGTATGGGAAGGATTAAGATTTTTTTTAAATAGAAGCAATTTACAAATCTGTTTAACTTTCTGGCACCAGTTGATTTTAAAACAATTGTTTTCCACCAGAGTACCCCTTTAGACAATGTTCAGTGTTCTCAAAGCCCCTTGACTTCAATGGCATTCTGCAAAATTAAGATGGGTCCTTAATGGGATTCCGCGATGGGATTTCTGTGGAAATTCTGCAAAATTTAAAGTCTGTGGGCAGTAAAATTTGGCTGAAATTCCATCTGTATTCTTCCACGGAACTCTGCACCAAAAATTATGCAGCAGTCTCCTCTGAAATCTGCTCCTAATATGTGTGTGGACATTAAAGGGGTACATTTTTTTAAAATGAACTGGTGCCAGAAAATTAAACAGATTTGTAAATTACTTCTATTAAAAAATCTTTACCCTTCCAGTACTTATTAGCTTCTGAATACTACAGAGGAAATTCTTTTCTTTTTGAATTTCTTTTTTGTCTTGTCCACAGTGCTCTCTGCTGACACCTGATGCCTGTATCAGGAACTGTCCAGAGCAGGAGAAAATCCCCATTGCAAACGGACAGAGTGTCAGCAGAGAGCACTGTGGACAACACAAAAAAGAAATTCATAAAGAAATGAATTTCCTCTGTAGCATTTTTTTTATAGAAGTAATTTACAAATCTGTTTAACTTTCTGGCACCAGTTGATTTAAAAAAAAAAAAAATTATGTTTTCCGCCGGAGTACCCCTTTTAAGGGCCGTCCTATACTATAGTGCCATCCCAAGCATATTCCGCCGAAAGAATGAACAGGTTCATTCTTTCAGCAGAATCGATTCCTTGTTGGATGTTCTGTAAGCGGAACTTTTACAGTGTGCGCGGAGCAGCAGCCTCCTATTGAGATCAATCAGCGGAATCCGCGCTGAATTTCCACAAGTAAACAATCTGTAGTGTGAACATGCGCATACTGTGTACTAGGGCCTAGTACGGGGCCAGAGGAGGATGCAGTTTTGCCTCTAATGTTCCTTTTGATGTTCAGACAGCGGAATTTCCGCACAATTTCTGTTCAGCAAAGATCACTGAACGGAATTGCGGAATTCCACTGGAATTTCATCAGAATTCTTTGTTCCCAAAAGACAGCATTCTGCTGAAATTTAAAGCCCCATTGACTTCAATTGGATTCTGTCGCGGAATTTAGCAAAATTAAAGACTGGTCTTTAAATTTAGCAGAATGCGGAACTTCCGCTGCCGAAACTTCGCTGTGTAAATCCTGCGGACTGCGGAATCCTATTAAAGTCTATAGGCAGTACATTTCGGCAGAATTCTTTCACAGAATTCGACACAGAAATTCCATCCTCTGAACATGGCCTAATTCTGGAAAATCTGAGACAATCAGGCACCCCCCCCCCCATATTGGTTTTCACCCAACTTTCCCCGAAAGAGAACGAAACTATCAACATCAGAGATTACAATTTGAGGGTTTATCTAGAATTAGAAAAATAAGGCGCCATGATATCCATTGGTTGTGTTTGGTATTGCAGCACAGCCCCATTGAAGTGAATAGGGTTGATCTGCAATTCCAAAAACAACCTGCGGTCATATGTGGCGCTGCCATAATCTTAAACATTTTTAGTAATATTTTTAAGGGTTAGTCGACCACACACAATGGAATTGTGTCATTCACTACTGAAATTGTCATATTGCACGTAATATACAACCATTGAGCGTAACTGACAGACCGCACGCAACGCTGTTCCACCTGTGATAGAAAGCACAATAAAAACCCCAAGACGGTGAACAGAGCCTGCGACCTGCTGCTGTCAGGACAGATTCCCTATTATTGCCTTATATCAAAGTAACACGTTGTGTATATATAGAGTATGTATGTACAGCAGTACGCGCAGGTATCCCGTGTATATATAGAGGTATATACATTAACACACTGTCATAGACACACATGCAGTTTGATGTCACGTGTGGAAAGTATATGGGCTGTTTTTGCAGGAATAATGTATAGAAGGTAATATAAATAATAAAGTCTACTTATAACTAACACTGTCTATTGATTGTGACTGATTTAGGGGGAGGCCGGGTCCTCATGGGCGGGACTTGAGGTGGATAATGCCGCAGCAGATCCAACCAAGAATGTACTGGGAGATGCACAACAAAGGGTGAAGATTTTGGTGCCGATTCAAACATCATTAAAAAAATCATCTCTCTCTCTCTCTCATCTAATCTATCTCTATATATCTATCTATCTATATCTATCTCATATCTATATCTCTATCTATCTATCTCATATCTATCTATCACTATCTACCTATCTCTATCTCATATCTATCTATCTCTATCTACCTATATCTATCTATCTACCTATCTATCTCATATCTATATCTACCTATCTATATCATATCTATCTATCTACCTATATCTCATCTCTATCTATCTCATATCTATCTATCTATCTCTATCTACCTATCTCTATCTATCTCTCATATCTATCTAAATCTAATTTCTCATATCTATCTCTCATATCTATCTATCACTATCTACCTATCTCTATCTCATATCTATATCTCTATCTACCTATATCTATCTATCTACCTATCTATCTCATATCTATATCTACCTATCTATATCATATCTATCTATCTATCTCTATCTACCTATATCTCATCTCTATCTATCTCTATCTACCTATCTCTATCTATCTCTCATATCTATCTAAATCTAATTTCTCATATCTATCTCTCATATCTATCTATCTCTATCTATCTAAATCTAATCTATCTCATATCTATCTATCTAGCTCATATCTATCTATCTCATATCTATCTATCTATCTCAGTGGCCTCCAACCTTCGGACCTCCAGCTGTTGCAAAACTACAACTCCCAGCATGCCCGGACAGCCATTGGCTGTCCGGGCATGCTGGGAGTTGTAGTTTTGCAACATCTGGAGGTCCGCAGATTGGAGACCACTGATCTATATCTATCTATATGTAGAAAGAAATTGTGTCACTCACCCGTTAAAGGGGTACTCGGAATGCTGTGCGGGCTGTGTGGCCGTGACACCACCACCCCTGCAGCCCGCACCTAACGTTCAGAACAAAATGTTCCAGAAGCTGGGGCAGTGGAGAACCCCCTTAAGTGGAATCTTTATCTTTATACCAAAAAACGTGTGAACATGCAGAGCTGGACAAGTCACATCCGAACTGTGGGAGTGACACCTTATGGCAACAACCGTTTCTTACGTCTGAGCGCACTTCCTTGGGCCGCCGGTAATACCATATCCCACATCCTATCCAAGAAAAAATGCAAAGGTTTGCCAAATTAGTAATGATCATAGCTACAGTTCACACTGCAGTTTGTGTAGCGCTGTGTAGTGCGGCCACTGGCCAACACAAACATGTTGCACCGCACCAGTGTCCCGGACTATAAGATGTTGGCGCTGGTAGTGCCCTCAATACATAACAATGCAATGTGTAATATATTGTACAGCTGCAGCACATTCCCCGCCTCAGCTTTTTTCGGCCGCTCCCCTTTTCCAGAAGGCCACGCCCCTTTCCCCCAGATTATTTTTATTTATTTATTTATTTATTTTTTAAGTAAAATGGAGAGTTAGTCAGGATTTTTTGTCACAAATTTTGGCGCTAAAAGCGTGCAACACAATTTGGGCGCAATTCTGGACTTTTATAAGGGGAGCGGCTTATTCATATTTATTTAGTCCCTATATGGACTAATATATGGAATTTTTTGATTCAATTTTGCATACACTAAACAATGCAGTGCTGTAGGACAGCATTAATCGTTGTTATCGGCGCTCCATTAATGCAGGCTGCTGAGGCTGTGTAATGTATTTAGCCACGGCATTAAAGGGGTACTCCGCTGCTCAGCGTTTGGAACAAACTGTTCCCAACCCTAAAGCCGGGAGCTCGTGACGTCATAGCCACGCCCCCTTGTGATGTCACATCCCGCCCCCTCAATGCAAGTCTATGGGAGGGGACATGACGGCTGTCACGCCTCCTCCCATAGACTTGCATTGAGGGGGCGTGGCCGTGACATCACGAGCAGGGTGCGTCTGTCACGTCACGAGCCTCTGGCGCTGCACCCAACACTCTAAAGGAACGTTGGATGCAGCAGGGAGATCCTCCTCCCATAGACCTGCATTGAGGGGGAGGGGCTATGACTTCACAAGCTCCCGACTCCAGCGTTCGGAACAGTTCCAAACGTTGAGCAGCGGAGTACCCCTTTAATCGCCTAGGCTCAATGCATCACACTGCCGCTCCGCCTATCACCGGCCGAGGTCGGACATTGCTGCGACCAGCTATTCGCTATCCGGCAGTGAGACACACTGACGGCTGGACCAGGAAGAAGACTGTGGTGGAGGATCGGAGCGACATACTGGGGGAGTGGCGGCAGGTGAGTCATGTTTAAAGGGGTACTCCGGTGAAAAACTTTTTTCTTTTAAATCAACTGGTGGCAGAAAGTTAAAAATATTTGTAAATTACTTCTATTAAAAATGTTTAATCCTTCCAGTACTTATTAGCTGCTGAATGCTCTCTGCTGACATCTCTGTCCATTTTAGCAACCATGCATAGCAGATGTATGCTAAGGGCAGCATGGTGGCTCAGTGGTTAGCACTGCTGCCTTGCAGTGCTGGGGACTTGGGTTCAAATCCCCCTAAGGACAACAATAAATAAAGCATTATTATTATTATAATAACGTCAGCAGAGAGACCTGTGCTCGTGATGTCATCAGAGAGCATTCCAAAAGAAAATAATTAATTTACAAATATGGAAAAAATATGTGCAACTCACAATTATATCACCAACCGAGGACAAATGGGTAATGCACCTATACCTATGGTGCCAATAATAAATATTAGAAAAAGAGACAATAATACCCAGACCTCAAGGAAGGTAAACTATATGAATCAAATGAAGGAAACAAGGATCGTGCTTCAATTATAATAGGATATACAGATTTTATTAAAAATTGATATAAAATATTCCACCTCACAAGGGGCCCCTTGTGAGAGGAGTCGACAATGACCTAAAATAGATATCACTGGTAACTAATTAATATCCCAGAATGCACTATTAAACTGAAACAGTTATAGACCAATTGCACTGAAATAGTGAAGGCAAAATATACTGATATGGACTGAAAGAGTTAAAGACACTTGATTTGCCGGAAAGTCTCTTGAAAATCAGTCCTTTTTACTGGAGAGATGATAATGTAATATTGTGACAAGTTCCTCTTAATGGATGACAATGAAACAATATTTGGGGTGTTAAACTGAGGAAGTATTAAAGTTCACAGTTGTTAGTTTCACTGTATCACTGTGTCAGGACAGATAACAGGCAGCTTGGTGGTCCATTACCGGTCCTGAGAGCGGAAGACTCCCGTGAGGCTGGATTGGTGGTCCATTACCGGTCCTGAGAGTGGAAGACTCCCGTGAGGCTGGATTGGTGGTACATTACGGTCCTGAGAGCGGAAGACTCCCGTGAGGCTGGATTGGTGGTACATTACCGGTCCTGAGAGCGGAGGACTCCCGTGAGGCTGGATGGATCTAGCACTTGGATGGTCACTGCAGGTGGACTACCTCCGAGTTCCGGCGCTGGCAGGCGTCGGGGATGGACACTTTCAGAGGTGGCACTCGCTGGTGGAAAAGTCCTGCCGTGGAGACCAGGTCTGCAGTAAACCGGTAGTAGATGCCTCTGCCTCGTGAGGGTGGCGTGTGATGTCAGTGCCAGCACCTGCAGGATGTGCTTTGATTCCACGGCTCGCTGAGGATCCACTCAGAACTAGATGTATATTATGGACCGGAGCAGCAAGATCAACAGGGTCGTTTCCGGACCGGACCAGCAAGGCCACAGAGGTATGTCCAGATAGAATTCAAGTGCCAAGTGCAGTCAGTGATAGTCCGCAAACTGACTAGACGCATTTCAGGGTATATAAATGGACCCTTTCTTCAGTAGTCATTATGACTACTGAAGAAAGGGTCCATTTATATACCCTGAAACACGTCTAGTCAGTTTGCGGACTATCACTGACTGCACTTGGCACTTAAATGTGTACAGGAATTAGAGTGTGACTACATCTGCAGCCGTCAAAGACAGATAAGTCAATAATGAAAGCAAAGAAAATGCCGGAAGACTAATGTAGCTCGGATTATCAGCTACCGATGTGCAAGGTGAAGATAAAGCTGCGAGAGAACAATTCAGAGGACACCTAAGGATGTATTCACATGGGCAAATGACACTTTCTGTGTCCATAAGGGGCTATTCACATGGCAGAATTTCCGCTTGCGGAATTCCTCCTCAAATTAAAGCCAATAGATTTCTATGGGATTCCGCACTCCCATTCACACTTCTGAATTTCCGCAAGCGGAAATTCAGAAGTGTGAATGGGAGTGCGGAATCCCATAGAAGTCTATGGGCTTTAATTTGAGGCGGAATTCTGCAAGCAGAAATTCTGAAGTGTGAGGGTGCGTTCCCACCTGGCGTATACGCAGCGTACTTCAATCTGCAGCAGCAGCGGGAAATACGCTGCGTATCCCTCGCTAACCATACATACAAAGCTTTCTGGCGGCAGCCCTGTGTGTGTAGTGAGTTTTGGAGGCGGAGCAGCGCGTCACAGTCACACCGGCACACGGCCCCGCCTCCAATACTCACTGCGCACATAGGGCTGCTGCCAGAAAGCTTTGTATGTATGGTTAGCGAGGGATACGCAGCTGATTTTGCGCAGTATGAAATACGCTGTGTATATGCCAGGTGGGAACATACCCTGAAAGGGAGTGCAGAATCCCATAGAACTTTATGGGCTTTAATTTGAGGCGGAATTCCATAAGCGGAAATTCTGCTGTGTGGATAGACCCTAAGGGTACGTTCACACGAGCGGATCCCCAGAGCGTCTTACGATGCGGATCCGCCGCTGAAGGACCGCTGTATGCTGCCTTTACAGGTGCCTGCGCGGAGCGGCAATCCGCCGCTACGAGCAGACACACTGCGATGTGCGAGTTGCCGTGCGCATGCGCAGTATACTCTCACATCGCGGCAGCTCTCGGCCTAGCTCATAGAGGGAGCAGCCGCGATGTGTGCGAGTACACCGGGCATGCGCAGCAACTCGCACATCGCTTCAGTGTGTCTGCTTGTAGCGGCGGATTGCTGCTCCGACCAGGCACCTGTAAAGACAGCATGCAGAGGTCCTTTAGCGGCGGATCCGCAGCGTAATAAGCGTTAGGGATCCGCTCGTGTGAACGTACCCTAACAGTATCCTATCCGAACGTACTGCCCAAAACCTGTTCCCATTGACTTTTCTTTATAGCGGATCTGCCCCTTCATTGGCTTCTCCTTCCCACAGTCATTGGGAATCTGAGGGCCCCAGGCCTTTGGTCTCTGAAAAAAGAATTTTCTTTATCAACATCCCTGAGCTGAGGTGATCTCTCTGTGCTGGCAGCATTGGACGACTCTCCTACCTGGGCACCGAGTTCACGTCCAGACTGACAACTCCAACACTGGTTACAACAGAGCGGGATGTGCAGTCTGGCGGCCATGACAGAAGCAGCCAAGATATCGGCCTGGGCAGAAAGTCATGTTCCATCTCTCTCTGCTATACACATTTCTGGGGGTCGGCAATCAGGACATTTTCGGCTAGATCTACTCTCAGTTTAGGGAATCTGGTTATACAGGTGGGCCATTTCTATGGATACACCTTAATAAAATGGGAATGGTTGGTGATACTAACTTCCTGTTTGTGGCACATTAGTATATGTGAGGGGGGAAACTTTTCGAGATGGGTGGAGACCATGGCGGTCATTTTGAATCCAACTGTTGTTTTTTCAATAGGAAGAGGGTCATGTGACACATCAAACTTATTGGGAATTTCACAAGAAAAACAATAATGTGTTTGGTTTTAACGTAACTTTATTCATTCTTGAGTTATTTACACGTTTCTGACCACTTATAAAATGTGTTCAATGTGCTGCCCATTGTGTTGGATTGTCAATGCAACCCTCTTCTCCCACTCTTCACACACTGATAGCAACACCGCCATCACCAACCATTCCCATTTTATTAAGATGTATCCATATAAATGGCCCACCCTGTAGATTTGATGGCCTCCCATTTCAACTACAAGACCCCATATTCCAGACTCGGGATCCTGAGGCTCTCACATTGGAGTCTCCATTCCCCCCTTGGGGCCACTTTAGCCTACTACACATTCTGCCTCATCCCGCACGGAACGCCAACATTCTGCATCTCCTGGCTAACGTCCTCTGATGTGTGCCTATCTAGACAATCTACTCTTTCGGTATCCTCTCTACCACCAGCATTTTTTGTAAATGGAAAAAATGTTTTAAAGCCAACTGGTGCCAAAAAGTTTAACAGATTTGTAAATGACCTCTATTTAAAAATCTTAACCCTTCCAGTACTTATTCTTTTCTTTTTGGATTTCCTTTCTGTCTGACCACAGTGCTCTCTGCTGACACCTCTGTCCATGTCAGGAACTGTCCAAAGTAGGAGCAAATTTCCATAGCAAACCTCTCCTGCTCTGGACAGTTCCTGACATGGACAGAGGTGTCAGCAGAGAGCCCTGTAGTCAGACAGAAAGGAAATTCAAAAAGAAAAGAACTTCCTGTGAAGCATACAGCAGCTGATAAGTACTGGAAGGATTAAGATTTTTAAATAGAAGTCATTTACAAATCTGTTTAACTTTCTGGCACCAGTTGATTTAAAAAAAAAAAAAGTTTTCCAGGGGAGTACCCCTTTAACAGCGTGGCTACGGAAGGCACCAATTTAAAGGGGTACTCCTCTGCTCAGCATTTGGAACAAACTGTTCAGAACGCTGGAGCCGATGCCCGAAGCTTGTGACGTCATAGCCCCGCCCCCTCTATGCAAGTCTATGGGAGGGGGCTCCGGCATGCGGAACAGTTTGTTCCAAACGCTGAGCAGCGGAGTACCCCTTTAAGAGATGATATTTTTTTGAGCATGTAATCTAAACCTCTAAATCGCATATGAGGGAAAAAACACAGCATTATATAAATGATCATTATATAAATGTCAAAAATAAAGCAATAAAGCCTGAATAATGCCATAGAAATTATAGGTTGCCCTATTGAACTGCTGTTTGTGCGCTGGGCCCAGCAGTGTACCAAGCTAAAAACATATATATATATATATATATATATATATATATATATGTATGTATATATATAAAATCTCTGTACCCCAAAATGATTGATACCAGGGAACAATACCCATCAATCCGTAGCTGAGGACACATGGCCTCCTAATATTTGCTATCACATTACTGAGCTGTGTAAACAGACGGAGTATGTGCCGTGTGAGTACAACTCCCTTGTCCCTGGGCCAGGACCGCGATCTGATACGATGGGAATTGTGGACCTGCCCTAAAACTAAACACAAGTGACGGAGCCAGGACCAAGTCCAGGGCAGACTGGGCGCACGCTGACAGCCCACATCCTGCAGCTTCATACATTTCCTGCTACAGGACAGGTGAGGACGGAGGCAGGATTCCTTTACCGTCACACCATTCCTTTATAGTCTTAAAGGGGCCCTGTCAAGAGAATGTCCGGGTGAGATGTGCTCCCACCCCAAGCTCTGCATAGCGGGGGCGTATTTATTACTAAGCTCCTCACATCTCTTCTCGGCTCTCACCAGACGATAGTGCCATAGATATTGAAGGAAGCGGCTGGAAGGTATGTAAAACTTTAGGGCCTTGTAAAAGGGACGACCTTTGAGCAGGTGTTTAAGTTAACATTTAAATGGGCACTGAGACTTTAAATAGAATTTTTCACACGTCAAAAGTTTTTTTTTAAAGCGCCAGGTAAACTTGACCCCTTAAAGGGGCTTTACAGCAAAAAAGTACTGTATATACTCGAGTATAAGCCATCACGAATATAAGCAGAGGCCCCTAATTTCACCCCAAAAACCCAGGAAAAGTTATTGACTCGACTATAAGCCTAGGGTGGGAAATACATCACCCCCCCCCCCCGTCATCATACAGACCCCCCATGTCATCATCCAGACCCCTGTCATTAACACCCCCGTCATTGCCCCCCCCCTTCATCATTACCGCCTGTTAATCCCTTCTCAGTGGTCTTCAACCTGCGGACCTCCAGTTGTTGCAAAACTACAACTCCCAGCATGCCCGGACAGCCGATGGCTGTCCGAGCATGCTGGGAGTTGTAGTTTTGAAACATCTGGAGGTCCGCAGGTTGAAGAACCCTGCGGCGTTCGTCATCATCCAGACCCCCATTTTGTTTTCTACTCGCCTCCCCTCAGTGGGAAGGAAGGGTGAGCTGGTCCGGGCCATCTATGGGGCAGGGATCATCCGGTGGGGAGGGTTAGTAGTTCCGGGCTGTCCATCTTCACCGGGAGGGTCTCTTCTCCGGTCCGGCCCCGGAGTAGTGACGTTGCCTTGACGATGACGCGCACGTCATGTTCGTGCGCATGAACGTTCCTGCGTGGTGGCGTCAATGCAGCGTCACTACTCCAGGGCCGGACCGGAGAAGAGCGGCTCCCGGTGAAGATGGACAGCCCGGAACTACTAACCCTCCCCACCGGACGGTCCCTGCAGCATAGATGGCCCCGACCAGCTCACCCTTCCTTCCCACCGAGGGGAGGTGAGTGGAAAACTAAAGGAGGGTCTGGATGATGACAAAGGCCGCAGTGGTCTTCAACCTGCGGACCTCCAGATGTTTCAAGACTACAACACCCAGCATGCCCGGACAGCCGATGGCTGATGGGAGTTGTAGTTTTGTAACATCTGGACGTCCGCAGGTTGAAGACCACTGAGAAGAGATTGACAGGCCAGAAAGTCTTTTTTGTTCACTCGAGTATAAGCCGAGGGGGACGTTTTCACCACGAAAAAATTGGGCTGAAAAACTCGGCTTATACACGAGTATATACGGTAACTTATCCCCTATATGAAGATATGTATGGTGGAGACCAGGAGAGAGAAAGAGAGGAAAGGAGCAATGTGGCTGGGGTTGGATTGAGGGTTGGGTTCGGAGGAGTGGAGAAGCCAAATTGTCACTTTTCTATTTTTGTTTGGTTTTAGAGATAGGAAGACTATTTGGGGGGAGGGGGTAGGTGGGTGGGGAAGAGAGATGGTCTTAGATAAACCAAAAGGTATACTTAGATAGCGAGGGTCGGAAAAGGGCACTGGAACCAGATTGGAGAGATATTTAGGGGGGGGGGGGGGGTAAAAAGGAAAACATTTTGATAATGGATAAAGAAAAATGGCAATGTGTTTTTATATGGAATGTACAATTTTTGTTGGGAAACATAAAGATAAAAAAAAAAAACGTATTCCCTATCCGGTGTATAGGGTATAAGTGTCTGATCGCGGAGGTCCAACAGCAGGGACCATCCACAATCCCCCAAATGGGCCCCGGCTCTCTGTGTGCTGGGGATGACACGCGCTCCATTCATTCTCTAGGAGAGCTCATAGAGCCGGGGCCCGTTCAGGAGATCACGGGGGTCCTAACTGTCGGATCCCCCAGGTTCATACACTTATCCCCTATCCTGAGGATAGGGAATAAGTTACTTTTCGACACACAACCCCTTAAAGGGGTACTCCGCTGCTCAGTGTTTGGAACAAACTGTTTCGGACGCTGGAGACGGGAGTTTGTGACGTCATAGCCCTGCCCACTCATTATGTCACGTCCCACCCCCTCAATGCAAGTCTATGAAAGGGGGCGTGACGGCTGTCATACCCCCTCCCATAGACTTGCATTGAGGGGGTGGTGCGTCACATCATGACTGGGCAGGGCAATGACGTCACAAGCTCCCGGCTCCAGCGTTCAGAACAGTTTGTCCCAAATGCTGAGCAGCGGAGTACCCCTTTAAGGACATAGCCCATATTCATTTTTTGCATTTTCGTCTTTTCCTCCTAGCCTTTTAGTAGCCATAACTCTTCTATATTTCCATTCCCAGACCCATATCAGGCTTGTTTTTCGCGCGACCAGTTTTGAAATGACACCTCTCATTTTACCATAAAATTTATGGCGAAACAAATAATTATATTATTTGTGGCCGTAAATTGAAGAGAAAACTGCAGTTATGCAACTTTTGGGGGAGAGGGGGGGGTTTGACGTCATCCGACCGCCCCCTGAGCTAGCCGGCATCTTTAATTTATTCCTTTAGACGCAGTGATCGGCATTAATCAACCACGTAGTGGGGGCTTTAAAGGAGTGCTGTGGTGCAGTAGAACGTATCCTCTATTAAATGGATAGGGGAGAAGTTATAGATTGCGGGGCGGTCCAACCACTGGAACCCCCCCCCCCTGCATGGCACCCTGACTCTCCCCAGGAAGGGAGTGTGTCAACCCCAGCACGAAGCGGCGTCCAACACGCCGCCTCCATATATCTCTGCGCTGGGGAAGGCACGCGCTCCATTCATTCTTTAGGGGATACATCGTTCGGCTATCTTCGCCTCTTCCATAGAAATACATGGAGGGGGTGTGCCGGCCTCCACTTCGAGCTGGGGTCGACATGCTCCCTTTCCGGGGAGATCGGGGGTTCCATTTAAAACTATACACGTATCCTTTGGGTAGGGGTTAAAGGGGTACTCCGGCCCCAATACATCTTATCCACTATGTAAAGGATAGGGGATAAGATGTCTGATCGCGGGGATCCCGCCGTTGGGGACCCCGCAATCTGGCGTGCAGCACCCACCTGTAAGCACTGCACTCAAGGTTATGCCTCCCGACCACGGGGTTGTAGTATCTTGATGTCACGCCCCGCCCCCTCAATGCAAGTTTATGGGAGGGGGCGTGACCGCACGCCCCTCCCATAGACTTGCAATGAGGGGGCGGGGCGTGACGTCACACGAGGGCGGAGCCGTGATGTCACGATACTCCGTCCCCACAGTACCCCTTTAATACACAGAAGGGTAATATACCCTAATAAATGTGCAGGATCCCTTTAAAAGTTATGAAGGAAATCAGGAAAACATGTCACCCTTTGTCTGGAAACAGCATCACTTACCAGGTATGAAGCGTGCCCCTACAGCGACCAGGCGGTACATGTAAGCCCTGTGTCATCTAAGGGTTAAAGGAGGTAGTCCTGTTTGCCCAATCTCGTTTTGTCGATGCATTCTCAAGGTCCAATATAGTAACATCCAAATAAGGCAGAACACATACGGGAGGATTCATCAAACCGCGTGTAAAGGAACAGAGGTGCAGTTGCCCATAGCAACCAGATTATCTTAATTTTTTTTAGAGGCTTTTAGAAAGAAAAAAAGAAAATGAAAGAAGCGATCTGATTGGTTGCTATGGGTAACTGGTCAACTTTTCCTCTGTACAGGTTTTAATAAATCTTCAGCAATGTTTCTGTCCCCTAACACAAAAAATGTAATGGGGGGAGATTTATCAAAATCTTTTCAGAAGGCTTTTTGAAAATGAAAGCAGTGATCTGATTGGTTGCTATGGGCAACAGTACCACTCTTCCTCTACACAGACCTGCCCCAATATTCTTCGGTCATATATTGGTCACACTCAATGGAGGAAATTTATCAAGCTATTTGGACGTTTTTTTTGGGGGGCTTTCATTGGTCGCGACTGTTAGACGCAGTCACTTTTTTATCTTAATTTTTTGGATGCGCCAAATGAATTGGATCAGAAATCAATGGGGGAGATTCATGAAAACCCGTCCAGAAGAAAAGTTGCTGAGTTGCCCATAGCAACCAATCAGATCGCTGCTTTCATTTTTGAAAAGGCCTCTGAAAAATGAAAGAAGCGATCTGATTGGTTGCTATGGGCAACTCAGCAACTTTTCCTCTGCACAGGTTTTGATAAATCTCCCCCAATGTTTTCTACTTCTGTTCATTTTATTAGGCTGGAAAGGGCAGCGGCCACGAGTTCACTGACTGCGACTTTCCAGATTTGCGC
Source organism: Hyla sarda (assembly GCF_029499605.1). Lineage (NCBI taxonomy): Eukaryota > Metazoa > Chordata > Amphibia > Anura > Hylidae > Hyla > Hyla sarda. The sequence continues at coordinate 426,039,604 of NC_079191.1, forward strand.
ACATTTTTGGCGCAAACACCTTTCAAAAATCACAAATCTAAGTAAGGCCGGGTTCACATCACGTTTTTGCAATACAGTTCCCGTATACATTTTCAATTTGAAAACCTTACGGAACCGTATTGAAAACCGTACGCATTGACTCTCCATTGAAAACCGTATGCCAAATGATGCATCCGGTTGCGTCCGTTTTGCATCCTGTACCTAAAACCGTAGCCTACCACGGTTTTTGGTCCGGGTGAAAAACCGTATGGACACCGTTTACATTTTTTTTAACATGGGAGTCAATGGGAACCGTACAGAATCGTATGTGCGTACGGTTCCATCCGGTTTTCACCATACGTTTTTTGACTTTGCAGTTTTTTTCTAGGAATTTCAATCAAACAAGTGAAACTTTATTCATAATACAGTGAAAAGTTCAAAACGTATACTTTTTTTCTTCTTAAAAAACGGATGCAACCGGACATCATTTTTCAAACCGTATACGGGTTAAAATTTGTACACACGTTTTGATACAGTTTAGTCCGGTTTTGAGGAATCCATTTTTTATCCAAAAACCTGATACGGAACTGTATTGCAAAAATGTGGTGTGAACCCAGCCTAAGCCCAGATCGTAAAAAAAAAAAATCTGTGACTGAACGGTATTTTATTTGCGCTGAATTGAACAAAGGCTGTGCGCCGAATTGGTTAATCCGTCGCAGAGATGCCGAATCCAGCACAAATAAACCCCTCTACAAAAATAACCTGGCACAATGAGAATTGATAAATCCCCCCCCAATATCCCTGTATGGATCGGGTGGTACCAGCTCCACTCCGGTCGCCCCCATTACACTCAGCACAGTCACCTGTCGTACTCACTGAGCAGCCCCGTCCTGTCTGTTCCCACCCCCGGGAGGACGGCACAAGGAAATATGTGACCTGTAACTTTAAACATCTTGATTTTCTTGTTTTTCAGAGGCGATGGCGGAGGACATAGCAGACGGGGACATAGCACTGGTGAGCTACTCCATGTTCGTGTTATTTTAGGCCAGTGTTTTCCAACCAGGGTGCCTCCAGCTGTTGCAAAACTACAACTCCCAGCATGCCCGGACAGCCGAAGGCTGTCCGGGCATACTGGGAGTTGTAGTTTTTCAACAACTGGAGGTTCACAGTTTGGGAACCACTGCTCTATAGCAAACCCAAAAGTATGGTAAAAGGCTGTCCGGGCACGCTGGGAGTTGTAGTTTTGCAATAGCTGGAGGTTCACAGTTTGGAAACCACTGCTCTATAGCAAACCCAAAAGTATGGTCAATGGCTGTCCGGGCATGCTGGGAGTTGTAGCTTTTCAACAGCTGGAGGTTCACAGTTTGGAAACCACTGCTCTATAGCAAACCCAAAAGTATGGTCAATGGCTGTCCGGGCATGCTGGGAGTTGTAGCTTTTCAACAGCTGGAGGTTCACAGTTTGGAAACCACTGCTCTATAGCAAACCCAAAAGTATGGTCAAAGGCTGTCCGGGCATGCTGGGCGTTGTAGTTTTTCAGCAGCTGGAGGTTCACAGTTTGAAAACCACTGCTCTATAGCAAACCCAAAAGTATGGTCAAAGGATGTCCGGGCATGCTGGGAGTTGTAGTTTTTTTTTTCAACAGCTGGAGATTCACAGTTTGGAAACCACTGCTCTATAGCAAACCCAAAAGTATGGTCAAAGGCTGTCCTGGCATGCTGGGAGTTGTAGTTTTGCAATAGCTGGAGGTTCACAGTTTGGAAACCACTGCTCTATAGCAAACCCAAAAGTATGGTCAAAGGCTGTCCGGGCATGCTGGGAGTTGTAGTATTGCAATAGCTAGAGGCACCCCGGTTGGGACTCACTGTTTTATGCTGGATTGGATGCAAATTTGCATTTGCATCCACTTCCTCATTCTGTCAGGGTGAATGATCGTATAAGACGTCTTGCATTGCGACAACAGGCACTAAACCGCGCCGCCAAATCTCCAGGAATCAGCGCATTCAATGTTATTTGTGATATGCCTTTTGGCATCATAGATTCTCGCTTTCGTATACTTGGAATTTCACATGCAGTTAAAAGGAAGCATTCTTCCTTTAAAATGTAAAAAAAAGAAAAAATAAAATAAAAAAAAATTGCCCCAAAAAATTCATAAAACCCTCCAGGACACAGCCTGTTTTCATTTTAAAATTTTTTGTCCTTTCAAGAAGCATATTTCATGTTTTTTTCATCCACTGAGCCATACAACGGCTTGTTTTTTGCGTGGTCAATCATACTTTGTAATGGCACTTTTTTTTTTACCTTAAAATGTACTGCACAACCAATAAAAAGATAAATTAAAAAAAAAAAATATATATATATATATATTATTTGAGGTGGCAAATTAGTCTGTATTTTTTTTTGTTTTTACGCAGTGCACTTTACAGTAAAACCGACATGTTCTCTTTATTCTGTGAGTCAATGGGGGAGATTTATCAAAGGATTTAGACTTAGGATTTTCCTGTCTTAATTTGTCTAAATATGTGCGACTTTTCTGCGACTTTTGCTCTAGAGGATTTTTCGAACATGATGCATTCTAGTCTATTTTAGATGGAAATGCATTGGAAAATGCATTGGTGCTGAATTTATCAAAAGCGACTTTTCAGCAACAAGTCGCATCGGCTGGAAGTACGCCGAAATGTCAGACCATGTTGGAGCAGGTTTAAATACAGTCTAAAGCATAGATCCCAAAGTCTGTGCGCAGAATTTATCAAGAGCCGTGTGACTTTTGATAAATTATGCGCACAATAGACCGGCCTAACCCTCTGTAGTTTGGTCTATATTGATGTGGGACATAGACAACTTTGATAAATATCCCCCAATATGTTTAAAAGGCTTCAAATGGTTACATGCTTTTCTATTTAAAAAAAAAAAGTCAAAAAATTTTTACCCAAAAAAAAAATATAAATTCCCCTTCTGACCCCTATATATATATATATATATATATTCCCCCCCCCCCCCCATATACAGGGTGTATGAGGGCTCACTTTCTGTGCCGTGATCTGTAGTTTTTACCGGTATAACTTTTTTTTCTGGGTTGTGATGTGACCGAAAATAAGCAATTTAGGTTTTGGATTTTTTTTTACGTTTAGGTCGATCACCATACGTCTATTAACATTGTATTTTAATAGAAAGGGGCATTTCTATATGTGGCGGCAAATATGTTTATTTATATTATTATCATTATTACATTTTTTATTTGTAAAATGGGAAAAGGCTGTCCGTGCATGATGAAAGTGGTAGTTTGGCAACAGCTGGAGGCACCTTGGTTGGGAAACACTGTTCTGAGGGATAACTTTGTAATATGAGAATGCCCCTTTAGCACTCCCCTTAGTGCTCATCACATTAAGGGTTAAATCCCAGAGTCCCTAGAAAACATTTCCAGTTATCTGATCCTCCATTGTTTCATTGTGGTTGGTTCTTGGTTATTCAATGAGTTATTGTTATTCCCAGAACACAGGAATTACCTGAATGTGAACATTTACCCATTCACTTGTTCACTCTAAGGCGCAAGTACATCGTATATAAGACACAGACTGCAGGTTATATACTGAGAAGGGATCTCCTCACCATACGTGCATTAGAGAGAACCTGTCACCAGATAAAACTTTTAATATAGTGTTCCTTGTGTAATTAGCAGACACTTTCCCATTCACTTGCTTTTAAAATCATCAACATAAATATGTTTAAAATGTAATATAAAAAACAGCCATTAGGTGGCTCTGTTCTGCTCCCTGCCACAATTAATACAGTAAGTTTGGTCTCCTCCCGGCCTGGCAGGAGTCCAAACTCAGGAAGTGCTTCTCTGCACAGAGCTTGATTGACAGCTGCACAGAAAGTGGAAGCTCCACAGATTCTCACAGAAAGCTGCACAGACTGGAAGCTGCAGGAGAGCCTCACTGATAGCAACACAGACTGAAACATGCACAGAGCTTGAGGTCTTCTATTCATCACAATTCTGTAACCATGTGAGGGCGGAAGTGGTCCCCCAGCAGGCTTCAGTGATGTCATGCCTGCTAGGAAACGCCCAATTACTCCTGCTGGGAAATTGCACTATGTTAGCAAGAATAAAGGTAAGATACAGAGCTTTTTAACCTCTTAAGGACCCATGACGTATGCAGATCCCTGCTGAAATCCTTCAGCAGGGATCCAGGGCAAACGCCGAGGGGGGCCATGTATGCCCCCCATGTCGGCGATCGCCGCAAATCGCAAGGGAAATCGCCCTTGCGATCTGCGGCAATACCGGGCTGATCGGGTCTCTGGGACCCGACCGCCCGGTAATTTCGCATGATCCCGGCTGTCACAGACAGCCAGGATCATGGTGAAGACTAGGAGCGAGGTGGCAAACCTGCCACCTTCTCCTATTCCCTGCGATCTGTCGGTTAGTTAACCGACCAATCGCAGGAGGGGGGGGGGGCGGTTACTTCCTCCCGTCCTGCCCGGCCCCTTGAAGTCCGGAGAGGACGGGAGCAAGACTGGAGGACGCTGCGGGGGACGGGGGAGTGCTGGGGACCGGCCCCGGTACTTACCTCGTCCCTGAAGACCCGGATCCCAGCGAGGAAGATGGCGGCGGCGGCGACAGGTGAGTAGATCTTCAGCCGCGGTCGGGCCCTTTACAGCAATGCACGTCGCCGTAAAGCGACATGCATTGCTGTATTGGGACCCTATATACTACAACTCCCAGCATGCCCAGACAGCCCTTGGCGTCTGGGCATGCTGGGAGTTGCAGTTTTGCAACATTTGGAGGTCCACAGTTTGGAGACCACTGTGCCCTTCCAGATGTTGCAAAACTACACATCCTCAGCATGCCCTTACTGTCCAGGCATGCTGGGAGTTGTAGTTCTGTAACATCTGGCCCTTCAGATGTTGCAGAACTACAACTCCCAGCATGCCTGGACAGTTTTGGCATACTGGGAGTTGTAGTTTTGCAACATCTGGAAGGGCACAGATTGGGAACCACTGTATTAGTGGTCTGCAAACTGTAGTCCTCCAGATGTTGCAAACTACAACTCCAAGCATGCTGGGAGTTGTAGTTCGGCAACATCTGGCTCTAAAGATGTTGCCGAACTACTACTCCCAGCATGCCTGAGAATGTTTGGGAGTTGTGGTTTTGCAACAACAGGAGGCACACTGGTTGGGAAACATTGTCTGTTTCCTAACTCAGTGTTTCCCAACCCGTGTGCCTCCAGCTGTTGCAAAACTATAACTACCAGCATGCACTGATAGACTGTGCATGCTGGGAGTTGTAGTTTTGCAACAGCTGGAGGTCCCCCCCTTGTGAATGTACAGGGTACATTCACATGGGCAGGGGGCTTACAGTGAGTATCAGGCTGCAAGTTTGCGATGCAGCAAATTTTGCGCGGCAGCTCAAACTCACAGCGGGAAAATCGCTGTAACCCCCCCTGCCCGTGTGACTGTACCCTAAAAACACTACACTACACTAAACTAACACAAAATAAAATAAAAAGTAAAAAACACTACATATACACATACCCCTACACAGCCCCCCTCCCCAATAAAAATGAAAAACGTCTGGTATGCCACTGTTTTCAAAATGGAGCCTCCAGCTGTTGCAAAACAACAACTCCCAGTATTGCCGGACAGCCGTTGACTGTCCAAGCATGCTGGGAGTTTTGCAACAGCTGGAGGCACCCTGTTTGGGAATCACTGGCGTAGAATACCCCTATGTCCACCCCAAGGCAAATCCCTAATTCAGGCCTCAAATGCACATGGCGCTCTCACTTCGGAGCCCTGTCGTATTTCAAGGCAACAGTTTAGGGCCGTACTCGGGAGAAATTGCCTTACAAATTTTGGGGGGCTTTTTCTCCTTTCACCCCTTATGAAAAGGTGAAATTGGGGTCTACACCAGCATGTTAGTGTAAAAAATAAATTTTTTACACTAACATGCTGGTGTTGCCCTATACTTTTCATTTTGACAAGAGGTAAAAGGGAAAAAAGCCCCCCAAAATTTGTAATGCAACTTCTCCCGACTACGGAGATACCCCATACGTGGGCGCAAAGTGCTCTGGGGGCGCACAACAAGGCCCAGAAGGGAGAGTGCACCATGTACACCACATGTGACCCCATTTCGGAAACTACACCCCTCACGGAATGTAAAGAGGGGTGCAGTGATAATTTACACCCCACTGGTGTCTGACAGATCTTTGGAACAGTGGGCTGCGCAAATTAAAAATTTTGTACAGCCCACTGTTCCAAAGATCTGACAGACACCAGTGGGGGGCAAATGCTCACTGTACCCCTTGTTACGTTCCTCAAGGGGTCTAGTTTCCAAAATGGTATGCCATGTGGGGGTTATTTTGCTGTTCTGGCACCATTTAGGCTTCCTAAATGCGACAAGCCCCCCGAGCAAAATTTGCTCTCAAAAAGCCAAATATGACTCCTTCTCTTCTGAGCATTGTAGTTCGCCCGTAGTGTGCTTCAGGTCAACTTATGGGGTACCTCCATACTCGGAAGAGATGGGGTTACAAATTTTGGGGGGTATTTTCTGCTATTAACCCTTGCAAAAATGTGAAATTTGGGGGGGAAACACACATTTTAGTGACATTTTATTTATTTTTTTTTACGTATGCAAAAGTCGTGAAACCCCTGTGGGGTATTAAGGCTCACTTTATTCCTTGTTACGTTCCTCAAGGGGTCTAGTTTCCAAAATGGTATGGCATGTGGGTATTTTTTGCTGTCCTGGCACCATAGGGGCTTCCTAAATGCGACATGCCCCCGAGTAAAATTTGCTCTCAAAAAGCCAAATATGACTCCTTCTCTTCTGAGCATTGTAGTTCGCCCATAGTGCACTTGATGTAAACTTATGGGGTACCTCCATACTCAGAAGAGATGGAATTACAAATTTTGGGGGCTATTTTCTGCTATTAACCCTTGCAAAAATGTGAAATTTGGGGGGAAGCACACATTTTATTGAAACTCTTTTTAAATTTTTTTACATATGCAAAAGTCGTGAAAACCCTGTGGGGTATAAAGGCTCACTTTATTCCTTGTTACGTTCCTCAAGGGGTCTAGTTTCCAAAATGGTATGCCATGTGGGGGATTTTTGCTGTTCTGGCACCATAGGGGCTTCCTAAATGCAACATGCCCCCTAAAAACCATTTCAGAAAAACGTACGCTCCAAAATTCCCTTGTCGCTCCTTCCCTTCTGAGCCCTCTACTGCGCCCGCCGAACACTTTACATAGACATATGAGGTATGTGCTTAGTCGAGAGAAATTGGGCTACAAATAGAAGTATACATTTTCTCCTTTTACCCCTTGTAAAAATTCAAAAATTGGGTCTACAAGAACATGCGAGTGTAAAAAATTGAAATTGTGAATTTTCTCCTTCACTTTGCTGCTATTCCTGTGAAACACCTAAAGGGTTAAAATGCTGACTGAATGTCATTTTGAATATTTTGGGGGGTGTAGTTTTTATAATGGGGTCATTTGTGGGGTATTTCTAAGATGAAGACCCTTCAAATCCACTTCAAACCTGAACTGGTCCCTGAAAATTTGTGATTTTGGAAATTTTGTGAAAAATTGGAAAATTGCTGCTGAACTTTGAAGCCCTCTGATGTCTTCCAAAAGTAAAAACTCGTCAATTTTATGATGCAAATATAAAGTAGACATATTGTATATGTGAATAAAATAAAATAATATTTGGAATATCCAATTTCATTACAAGCAGAGAGCTTCAAAGTTAGAAAAATGCAAAATTTTCAAATTTTTCATCAAATTTTGGGATTTTTCACCAAGAAAGGATGCAAGTTACCACAAAAATTTTACCACTAAGTTAAAGTAGAATATGTCACAAAAAAACTATCTCTGAATCAGAATGATAACTAAAAGCATTCCAGAGTTATTAATGTTTAAAGTGACAGTGGTCAGTTGTGCAAAAAATGGCCGGGTCCTAAGGTGTAAAATGGCTGGGTCCTTAAGGGGTTTTAGCTCTGAATTTTTTTTTTCTTAAGGGCTGGAGGGGTGTTAGGAGTAGTCAGGGAACATAGCCTGAGGTAGTTTAGAAAAGTTTATTTGGTGACAGGTACTTTTTATGTGCTGCTCTGCCCATAGCTGCCAGGGACATCACTGGTACCAGGTTGAACTGGATTTCCCTGTAAAGGTTCCTGATACATTTTATCTTCTCTTCAGAAAGAAATAGAACTTGGCGATGTGGAGAAGAAGAGAGTCCCCAGGAGGATAATTCACTTTGCAAATGGAGAAACCATGGAGGAGTACAGTACAGAAGAGGAGGACGATGAAGACGACCAGAGGATCGACTTTCGGAATGTAGACACGGTAGGAAGTTTTTATAGCAAATTTTTATACTTTCTACAACGAAATAGGAGCAAGATGTCAGTCCTCTGTAAGTCCCTATACAGTGGTCGCTAAACTTAAAATATTTGGTCTTTTCTGGATAATTGTAACTTGAAACCAGACAAAACATACAATGCGACAGACAGTCCAGATCTGTGACGTGTCAATGGCCGGAAGAACGGACCAATCAGAATGGGCATTCACTGGTAAAACACCAGTATTCCTGAAGTGTATGCACTGACTGGTGTCTGGTAGTGCCCCCTACAGTACGGGGAGGAATTACATGCTCTGTACTCTCTACCTGTATTACTGAAGTGCATGCACTGACTGGTGTCTGGTAGCGCCCCCCTACAGTACAGGGAGGTATTACATGTTCTGTACTCTTTACCTGTATTCCTAAAGTATATGCACTGACTGGTGTCTGGTAGCGCCCCCTACAGTACAGGGAGGTATTACATGTTCTGTACTATTCTTTACCTGTATTACTGAAGTGTATGCACTGACTGGTGTCTGGTAGTGCCCTCTAGAGTACAGGGAGGTATTACATGTTCTGTACTCTTTACCTGTACCAGGGATAGCTGCTTCTTTGGACACCAGCTGAGGGCGGCTCCATGTTACATTTTTAGGACACTGTGTACTGTACAGGGCCCTGAAAAATCTCCTGTCCTCTACATAGACAGTGATTACAGCTCCCAGCAGATCTTTATTACTTTTATATGTAAGGATTTGCTTTATCTATATTAGTTATCTACTTGTTTTTCTTTAATCCTCACTTTTTCCTATTTTTGGATGACATTTTGGTGCCTCTAGAACCAATTACCAGGTTTCCATAGAGTTATGGTTTCAACATACAATGGTCGTCCCGGAACCAATTCACATTGTAACTTGAGGGACCACTGTCAAGCTTGAGTCAGCTACAGTATTTCTAATTATGCTATTTTTATACCATATTTATTTGTATAGAGTCTTTACAGAATTATTTTTTTTTCCGTTTAAATACAGCACATGTGACACAGCAAGAGAGGTCAGGACATCCACTCTCATCCATCTGGCCACATGGTACCATTGTACCAACACTCACTGATTCATATTCAGGTCTCTTACCTTACAGGTCTCTTACCTACACATCATATTAAAGGGATACTCCGCCCCCAGACATCTTATCCCCTATCCAAGTCTATGGGCGTGGCCTTGACGTCAAGAGCCTCCGCCCTGCATCACCAGTCACCCTGCACGGAGCAAAGTTTGCTCCATGCATTGAATGTCTGGGGTGCCGTAGCTGAGATCGCAGGGGTCCCCAGCTGCGGGACCCCGACCATCAGACATCTTATGTGATGTCACAAAGGGAGTGGCCTCCAGCACCGCTGCTGACATTCTCAATAAACGCCAGGTGCTGCAGGGAGATCGGGGGGGGGGGTTGGGTTGGGGGTGTAAGATGTCTAGGGGCGGAGACAATATTTTTTATATCAACTGGTGCCAGAAAGTTATACAGATTTGTAAATGACTTCTATTTAAAAATCTTAATCCTTCCAGTACTGATCAGCTGCTGTATGCTCCAAAGGAAGTTGTGTGGTTCTTTCCAGTCTGACCACAGTGCTCTCTGCTGACACCTCTGTCCATGTCAGGAACTGTCCAGTGCAAGAGACATTTGCTATGGGAATTTGCTCCTGCTTTGGACAGTTCCTGACATGGACAGAGATGGCAGCAGAGAGCACTGTGGTCAGACTGGAAAGAAAAGAACTTCCTCTGTAGTATAAGGCAGCAATTAAGTACTGGAAGGATTAAGATTTTTAAATAGAAGTAATATTCAAATCTGTTTAACTTTCTGGCACCAGTTGATTTTGAAAAAAATAAAATAAAAAAATGTTTTCCATTGGAGTACCCCTTTAAAGTGAGCAGGTGGACACAGTGCTTAGCTAGAATGAAGGGGCACTCTGATATCAGTGCCTAAAGGTGTAGATTTTATTTGAGGTGCATTCAGCTACATAGACCTTACCCCATAATATACACATCTTGGAGGAGATTGATCAAAACCTGTCCAGAGGAAAAGTTGCGGAGTTGCCCATAGCAACCAATCAGATCGCTTCTTTCATTTTTGAAAAGGCCTGTGAAAAATGAAAGAAGCGTTCTGATTGGTTGCTATGGGCAACTCAGCAACTTTTCGTCCGTACAGGTTTTGATAAATCTTCCCCCATGCTCCTAATGTCTGTCTGTTTCCTGTGTTTATTGACAGACACAGATGAGCTGGAGAACATACGTGCAATTCTGGATTCTCCGAGTCGCTACGACCGCCTTCTTCAGTAAGTTACTATAGATACTCAAGTTACTCTCTGGTATAGAAATTCTCATCCATCTACGATGTTGCCTGCCAGGTGACATGTCTATAATAATAATTGTTATTTAAAGGGGTACTCCAGTGGGAAAAAATGTTTTCAAATCAACTGGTGCCAGAAAGTTAAACAGATTTGTAAATTACTTCTCTGATACCTCTGTCCATGTCAGGAACTGTCCAGAGCAGGAGAGGTTTGCTATGGGATTTTTCTCCTGCTCTGGACAGTTCCTGACATGGACAGAGGTGTCAGCAGAGAGCACTGTGGTCAGACAGAATAGAACAACTCAACTTCCTCTGTAATTTACAGCATACTGGAAGAGTTAAGATTATTTAATAGAAGGCATTTACAAATCTGTTTAACTTTCTGGCACCAGTTGATTTGAAAAAAATAGTTTTCCACTAGAGTACCCTTTTATGGGGAACTCAAGTAAGGTAAAAATATCCCCTAGCCACAGGATAGGGGTTAAGTGTCTGATCACAAGGATCCCCCCTAATCTCAAGAATAGGGCCTGTCTCTTGCTTTAGAGTGCTCCGGCTCTCACCTTCGAAGAAAAAAGTGGTCTCAAGACTGATGGCCCGCTTTGCCAATCACTTCGCGATAAAAATTCGCTATTCGAATATTCACACCCAACACTAACCTTTAAAGGGTACCTTTCATCAAAATAACTTTTGATATATTATAGATTAATGTATGCAGAATAACTTTCCAATAGCATGTTATTAAAAAAATATGCTACTTTCTATTTAATTTTCCACTTTGAAAAAAATGACCACTAGGGGTTTCCCTACCAGTCCTGGCCTCAAGCTGGACTCATGCTGTAACCCTAAATCTCAGACTGCAGCCAGGACACAGACAAGCTCAGCACTGCTCCCTGCCAGAGCAAAGAGCAACTGCAAAGAGCATATCCTGCTTTGGACGACCCATCATGTCCTTGTATTATACAGATAGCCTACTGTATTGTTTAAGAACTATGTAATGCTTCATTTTCCTATGGTGGCACTTTAGAGGAATTAACCACCACACTAAAGCTGGTTGTTGGAGGTCCTCACAACACAAAAAAAATCTGCTTCCTGTCGGAGCTAAACCTTTACACCAACAACATCTACACGTTTAGATACAGAAGATGAGCTAGTTTTGTCAGACTATTGACTCCTTTATGACACAACTGCAGAATAATAATAGCAGCCAGGGGTCTAATGAAGGTCCCGTGATCTGCCATCTTACTACACTTGTTAAAGGGGTAGTCCCATGCCCCAGCATTCTGAACATTTTGTTCAGAACCTTAGGAGCGGACGGCCGTGATTGTGATGTCACGGCCACGCCCCTCATGATGTCACATCACACCCCCTCCATTCATGTCTATGGGAGGGGGCGTGACGGTAATCACGCCCCCTCCCATTGACAGGTATGGAGGGTGTGTGTTGTGACGTAACGATCATTGCCACCTGCTCCAAGCGTTCTGAACAAAATGTTTAGAACGCTGGGGCACGGGAGTACCCCTTTAAGCCTTATTATGGTCACTCTTGCCCATGTGCTCACAGACCTGAATATACCATATTGTGTCTGGTCTGTCCGACAAGACCAAATTCAGCAAATTATTTTCTCTGGTTCATCAACCAACTATGAGAAATAATGATATGAAATTACGATAGTCAAATGTTATGATACCTATTTTTTTTTGGAATGTAGATCTAGATTGTTACATCTTCTTATTTCAGCTTGTGACTACCTCGGCGGAAGGCTGGCGACCCTGTTTGGTCTTAATGTTCCTAAATATCAGTACGCCATTGATGAATACCAGAGGACAAAGGAGGAGGTAAAATACAGAATATTCACTCACTCGGTAGAAGCCGAGACTGCAGTAATGTGGCGCGCCACTACATAGAATATGGAGCCGACTGCTTCCGGCCTGTTCTCTATGTGCTGCAGGTACTGAACAGCTGATCAGCAAAGGGGGCCATGTTTTGGCACCCCACCAATCAACTACTGATGGCCTGTCCTGTAGATGGGCCATTAAAATTATTTCTCTGGAAAAACCCTTTATTGTTCTTTATACTCGCCCTGCAGGGCATGCAGAGAGCAGCCTGTATTCTACTTAAAGGGGTAATCTGCCCCTAGACATCTTATTCCCTATCCAAAGGATTGGGAATAATATATCTGATCGCCGGGGGTCCAGCCGCTACGTCATACACCCTCCATTCATGTCTATGGGAGAGGGTGTGACAGCCGTCATGCTCCCTCCCGTAGACATGAATGGAAGGCGCGTGGCATGACGTGCCAGCCCGGAGATCGTATGAGTCCCAGTGACCGGACCTCCCACTATCAGACCTTTGGATAAGCGATAAGATGTCTAGGGGCATTTTAAATTTCTATGAAGTTTTGACTTCAGGTTTATAAACTCAAACTTCATTTATGTTGCAGGACAGCGACGATGACGAAGATGATGGTGAAATAGTGAAAGAAACAGGAGACAAAAATGCCCTTAATGAAAGACATCACTTACAGATGGAGAGCATGGTCTATGGGACCATTCAAGACAATACTGTAGAATCCAGGGATACATTTCAGATGGACTCCGAGGTCATTCAATCAAAAAACTGAATCTATTGGCAAACTTCAAGAAAGTTGATCGTCTGAAGAGTAAATCTTGGCCCTTGTAGCGCAAAGCCAATGGGTTTCCCATATATGGTGTTCCGCCATAGTGCAAGAGAAACCATTGCTAAGTAGGAAGCATATGGTGCCTCATGTCAACGCCAATCAGCTTGTTGATGGGTCCTCAAGATTATTATAATTTGGTTATTCCCTAATGTTTAGTCACCTTTGGTCTACACCTCACATTCTCTAGGATGGGAAGTGAATGTAATATATAACTTGACTGGCTTTGAAATCGGGACATTGATCCCAACTCATGGTGTGCGTATCTCCTAAGGACGGTGGTTGTTGTTGTCAGGAGACAATCCCTTTCATTCAGCAGGACTGGATATTGAATTGTTGATCCAAAAGGAAGAAAGTCCGGCACTGGATATGCATAAAAGTCTTTGCTTTATTTCTGCTTTGGCAAGGAGTCACAACACAGAGCAGGAACGTCTGACGCGTTTCGCACCGTCAGGTGCTTAATCTACGATAACTTTTATGCATATCCAGTGCCGGACATTCTTCTTTTTGGATTCGTATTGTGAAGCCGGGGTGGGACTGGTGGGTTCGATAGCACAGGTGTGCAATAGCGGTCATCAGTGAGTGAGCGGACAACACAGTTCTTAGTTCAAGGATTGTATTGTTGATGTTTAATCAGGTAATAAGAAACCACTGGCTTTATTGGGGCAAATGTCCCACTAACTCAGGCTAAAACCAGTGTGAGAAATATTCTTTATATGAACTGTAAATTAATTTTTAATTTAATAAAGGTCAAACTAAATGTTCTTAGAGATTGGTGTTACTGTTTAACCCCTTAAAGGGGTACTCCGGTGAAAACCTTTTTATTTTATTTTTTTAAATAAACTGGTACCAGAAAGTTAAACAGATTTGTAAATTACTTCTATTAAAAAATCTTAATCCTTCCTGTACTTATTAGCTGCTGAATACTACAGCAGAAATTCTTTTCTTTTTGAAACACAGAGCTGTCTGCTGACATCATGAGCACTGTGCTCTCTGCTGACATCTCTGTCCATTTTAGGAACTGTCCAGAGTAAAAGGAAATCCCCATAGCAAACATACGCTGTTCTGGACAGTTCCTAAAATGGACAGAGGTGTCAGCAGAGAGCACTGTGCTCATGATGTCAGCAGACAGCTCTGTGTATCAAAAAGAAAAGAATTTCCGCTGTAGTATTTAGCAGCTAATAAGTACAGGCAGGATTAAGATTTTTTAATAGAAGTAATTTACAAATCTGTTTAACTTTCTGGCACCAGTTGATTTAAAAAAAAAGTTTTTCACCGGAATACCCCTTTAAGGACATGTTTATTTTTTATTTTTTTGCACTTTCGTTTTTTTACTCTTCGTCTTCTTAAAGCCATAACGCTTTTAATTTTGCACTAATGCCGGACATTGCCTGATTGGCGATGTCTGGCAATAGCCACTGGTACTGACTGTTGATAGTAGCCGGGAGCATGCAAATATAGCGCGATCTTAGCACCTGAGCTTGCTTCATACCCCTGCCGCTGCACTGTTTATAAACAGCATTTTGCGGCAAGGGGTTAATATTTAATAATGGGTTTCAGCCAGCTTCAGGAGGATTGGTGACCAGTATTAGTAGTTATTTAAGAGAAACTGACAGTATACTGAGTTATGGTGCGGGTGAACCACTTTAAAATGATGGGTCACTCACTTAAATCCATTCAGGAAGTGCAGTTATGCTTGTAAATAGTTTTATTTCAACGTAACCAAGCGTGCATTGGAGGCCGGGAGCCGGCTGGCCAAGCTCCCCTGTCTCCCTCATATTGCCCCATCTGCCCCTCCCCCTTCATTATTATGCTAATGAAGGCTGCCGGTGAGTGCACAGAAGGCAGATCGCTCATCCACGACCTTCATTAGTATAATAATTAGAAAGGCGGGGGATTATGGAGTAGACAGGAGAGCTTAGCCAGCCGGCTCCCCACCTGCAATGCGCACTGGGGTGCATTGGGAATAAAGGTATTTACCAACATAACTCTGCACCTCCCGAACAGATTTTAGTGAGAGACCCATCATTTTAAAGCGGATAACCCACACTATAATCCAGTATACTAGGTTTAGTGCAGGTAAATTGTCAGTTTCACTTTATTAAATAAAAAAATAAAAAAATTTGGCTGAAAGGCAAACATATAAAGACATATTTATCCCCAGGACTGTATCTATAACAAGGGGACATCCTATATATAGAGGAAAGAAGGTTTCTTTATTAACATAAACTTTTTCCATTTTATTACACCTGCACAATTTTAATAAAAGAAATAAATGGAGTCCACTGGACCAGCAGTTGTAATTTTACATCAGCTGGAGGCTCACTGGTTGGGAAACACTGGATTATTACGTAGTGTCACTTAGTGAAGGGCAGGGTCATTGACATTATGATGGGATAAGGCAGCTGCAGGATCACTAGCATCACTATGTGATCACGCAGCCGCAGGGTCAGTAGCATCCCTATGGGATCAGACAGCTGCAGGGTCGGTAGCATCACTATGGGATCAGACAGCGGCAAGGTCAGTAGCGTTACTATGGGATCAGGCAGCCGCAGGGTCACTAGTGTCACTATGGGATCAGGCAGCCGCAGGGTCAGTAGCATCCCTATGGGATCAGACAGCTGCAGGGTCGGTAGCATCACTATGGGATCAGACAGCGGCAAGGTCAGTAGCGTTACTATGGGATCAGGCAGCCACAGGGTCACTAGTGTCACTATGGGATCAGGCAGCCGCAGGGTCAGTAGCATCCCTATGGGATCAGACAGCTGCAGGGTCGGTAGCATCACTATGGGATCAGGCAGCTGCAGGGTCGGTAGCATCACTATGGGATCAGGCAGCTGCAGGGTCACTAGCATGGGTAATGGTAGTAGCAGTGTCAGTATTATGGTTACAATATAAATTTAATTGTAACCAACAACATTAATAATCTTATTTTTTCCGAAGACTTTACTTTATAATAAAAGATGGATAATGACGTGGCTTCCTGTAATCATGAAGTAAGAATTTAAATAATTTTTACCTTTTTAAAAACATTGATTTAGATGTAGTGGTTAAATTCACATTGCTTAATAGGTCCAACGGACTTTGGGAAAATGTTAATGATCCATCACCGCATCCTCACAGGTGATAGCCCGCCTACTAAAGATAGACACCGTCCCTTCGTGCCAGGCATGTATCATGTAAAGAAGATGCTGGCTGAAATGAAGGAGGCGGATGTGATTTAAGTCCCTGGACTTAACCAGTGGATACTGCCAAGTGCCAATGGCCTCGGAGGATCCAGAGAAGACCGCTTTTGTGACACCTATGGGTTTGTTCGAGTTTAAAAGTATGCCGTTTGGGCTGTGCAATTCCCCTGCTACATTCCAGCTTCTGATGGAGCGGTGCCTGGGACATCTGAACTTCCAAAGCGTCTTGTTGTATCTAGATGATGTCATCGTGTATTATAAGTCTTACCAGGAACACCTCAATCATCTGTCAGATGTCTTCCAAGTCCTGATCAAGCATGGGCTGAAGATCAAGCCGTCAAAGTGTCACTTGCTCAAGCCCCAAGTCCATTATTTGGGCCACGTTGTAAGCGCAGAGGGAGTTCAGCCAAGTTGGCCTACGCCTCGCACAGTAAAAGATGTCAGGAGCTTCCTGGGATTTTCCGGCTGCTACTGCCATTTTATCCCACACTTCGCCCAAATTGCAGAACCCCTTACAGCCCTCCTGTGGGGGATGGCAAAGGAGAACTACAATGGAAGACTCCCTATTGATTGGGCCGAAGAGCAAGAGACAGCTTTTTAAGCTCTCAAGCGTCTGCTGACATAGCTACCCATCTTGGTGTATCCGGATTACAGTCAGCCATTCCGGCTATACACTGATGCCAGTTTTGAACGCCTAGGAGCAAACCTGTCCCAAGTCCAAGAAGGTTAAGTGCGAGTGATTGCCTACACCAGTCGGAATCTGCGAGGAGCAGAGAAGAATGATGCTAATTATAGCTCTTTCAAGTTGGAACTTCTTGCCCTGGTATGGGCTGTGACTGAAAAATTCAAAGATTATTTGGCAGCTACGCCATTTGCAGTTTATACCGATAACAATCCCTTGTCACACTTGAACACCGCTAAACTGGGCGCTCTTGAACAGCAATGGGCTTCGAGGTTAGCCAACTACAGCTTCACCATCAAGTATAGAAGCGGCAAGTCAAATGTTAATGCTGATGTACTATCCTGAATGACCCCAGGCGAAAAGCCACCCCATGAAGACGAGTTGGAGAATGTGAAGATGCCTCCGTTTTTTCCCAGTGGTTCATCCATCACAATGTTGTTACTACTTTTGTCGAGGGTGAACCAAGGCCAGAGAGAGTTAAAGAGGATCTCTATATTTGGAAGACTCTGCAAGATGAAAGACGAGTCACAGGAGACCTGATGGATTACCTCCTGGCGAAAAAGGTACCGACCCGACTGCGTCGGGGCCATTGTGACTATGAGTTGAAGCGACTGTGGCGTCAGAGGAAATGACTGTTTGTGCACAAAGGACTGTTGTATCGCAAATCTTTGGATCTGGTCTCCAGTGAGCGACTGCATCAGATTCTGGTTCCTAGAAGAGATGCGGCTATGGTCCAAAAACATCTAACATGACCAGTCTGGACACTTCAAAGTCCATAAGACGAAAGACACAGTTCGGAGAAGATACTGGAATGGGATGCGGAGTGATGTTGAGAAATAATGCAGCGAATGCTCTGTAATGTTTCCAAAAGTGGATATAAGGACGCGAGGGCACCCCTCCATTCCATCCAGAGCGACAGACCTAACCAGTTGGTCGTGCTAGGCAACGTGAAATTGGCTTCTACCCGATCCAGGTACACCTACCCTCTCACTATGGTCGACCACTTCTCCAAGTGGGTTGTCATTGTTCCAGTCAAAGATCTCGCACAAATGTTCTACTCCAAGTGGGTACAAACGCTAGGATGCCCAGAGTCTGTCTTAACTGACCGTGGACTGTACTTCGAGGCCCAACTCTTTCAAGAACTCTGTCAATTCTACGATTGTATAAAGCTCAGGACTGTTCCAGATGGTATACACCCTTCTACATGATGATGGGGGGCATGGACAGCTGCCTAAGGACCGAACCTTCAGGCTGCAAGCCCCAGCTGACAACTCCCTTGCCAATCCACAAATGGGTATCTGATCATCAAAGGCGAATCCATGAGGCCCAAGAGATTGTCAACAAAAAAATGGGGGAAGCTCGACAGAGGCAACAACCGCCATGCAGCGGCCAAACCCTTACTCGTTGGTGACAAAGTCTGGTTAAAGAAATTTCCTAGAACAGAAAAGTTGGACTCTGTAATGTCCCAGTACGGTATATGCATCACAGTCCTATCAGCTTGAGTCCTTGCATGTCCCCAGGGCTCACCTGCACTGTACCCTTATAATCTGTATAATTGTATATTATGTGTAAAGGACCTTTGATATGGTCACATGGTTATTGATCACATGATAATAGTTGTCACATGTTAAAGTCACATGTTTTGTTACTCAGAGAGGACCAGGTGACCAGATAACCTGCAGCTAGCCTATGGGCTCCTTGCTCAGCCCCCCTTTATAAGAGGGGGAGGTACTACAATCTCTCTCTTCCACCACACTCTCTGCTGAGGTCCAGTCCAGACGTCTCAGAGTCAATGTCCAGCACATCTGGAGGCCTCAAGCCTTAATTACAGCCACAAGTCAGTAAGTCAAGTCATCTCTGTCTGCTGTCACTATCTTCAGTCAAGTCAAGTCTATTATAGTCAGCGTGGCTGTCCTAAAGTCTGTCAAAGTCACTACAATCCGAGCAAGCTGCAAGGTTTCCTGTGTTACTGGTCACCTTTCTGGGATCCTGGCCTAGCTGTAAAGACTGTACCATCTGTCTACCTCAGTAAAGCTACCGTTAACCATGATCTGGCCTTTGACTCTTATTTGCCCTACCTAACTAGGATTAGCGGTGCTACCGGTCGGGTGGTTCTCGGTAAAACCACGCCCTAGCATCACGAACATTTAGGGGTTAACAACATCTGCCCCATACACCTCACATCGCACCCCCGTGGCTCACCACAACTCCATCTGGGAGACAGAACCTTACACGATAACGGCTTTTCCCTACCCTGAGTCTGATGTCTATGAAGTGCGAAAGCCTGATTGTGAACCACAGGTCGTCCACAGGAACTGCGAAAGAGGACCTGCCAGTGCTTGTGCAACCACCTCCTCCTCCACCTTTGGCGCCTGTTCGTGAATACGTTCCTGGTGAAGGGATACATCCTTCTGTGGACATCTCCATGCTCTCGCCAATGCAGCCAACGTACATCTGCCTACCTCTGGCTCCTGTCTTGTCTAATTTGGCTCCAGTCTATGAACCTGCTCCAAGAGTTCCAGAGGTGGCCCCTGCTCAAACAGTTCCTGTTCAACCAGAAGAAATGGTCCCTGCTCAAACAGTTCCTACTCAATCAGAACGAACACCTGCTGCACTTCCGGATCTATCTCAGGATCATGTTCCTCAAGAGGTGGTGCTGCGCAGGTCTCAGTAGTCTACCCAGGGACAACTACCTGCTAGGTATCGAGAATAAATGAGTACATATTTCTAGTCAGTAACAAATGTAAATATTACAAAGCAGTGAGCAAAGAGGGAAAGTTGCCGGCACATACAAAACTAGGTGACCAATCAGACGTGTAGCGACACACAAAGCTGGGTGGACGTATAGCCTGTAACGGAGATGCAAAGCTGGGCAAGAAGCATGAAGCGTAAACAAGAGACAAGTAGAAGCTGCACTCACCATTAAGGTCTTTATTGGATTCCGGTCACATCAATGACGGTACAGGCGGGGGAGCTAGATGTGTCGCTACGCGTCTGATTGGTCGCCTAGTTTTGTATGTGCCGGCAACTTTCCCTCTTTGCTTACTGCTTTGCTACTGTGTTTCCCGTCCTGAGCACACGCTAGAGGCGTCACCTGTCACTAGCGTGACACATGAATACCGACACGTAACATGGATATGGACTCTGAACCGGGTATACAGACGGGGAGAGAGGAGGCGGGGTCATTTTTCCTGGTGTGCAGCACCCAGGATCAACTCACAGTGTTGGGAGTTAGATCCTTGGAACAACGGATCACAACATTGGCTGATAAAGAGTGTCGCTTATTCTGGACCATCAACTCTCTCCAGTCTTGTCAGGCCAGCTCCCGAGCTCCGAGAGGACTAAGGGTCTACAAGGCCCCCTCACAATACCAAGAAGATTCTGACTTTCTTGCTGAGTGGGAAAAAGCCCACCTTGATCATGCAGCCAGACTGACTGATATTGTCTTAAAGAGAAGTCAGACTGACTACGCCCTGACCACTGTAGCACTTTGCAGGGCTAAGACCGAACATAGAACTCGGGTGACTGAGGCCACTGCTCAGAATTTCTTTAAGAAGCTGGACAAAAAACTGATGGTCATGCAAGCAGAAATCAAGGAGCGCAAAAGGGAAAAATTTGTACGAGATAAGGCCGATTACGACTCAGCCCAGATGTTCACATGGCAAAACAATAATAAGAAGACCACTAGACGCCCACGCTTTCCACCCAGAGATGGGGTAATACACGCAGGCCACCTGCCGATTATTGGACCTCCGACTCGGACGCGACTGGATCCGATGATACAACGACTATACAGAACTCTCGCCCACAAGCTCTAGTCCCAGGTTAATTCCCTTTAGAAGAAAAATTAGGAGGGGCAGAGGGAAGAAGCGACGCTGCCACCGCCTCGACCAAACGGAAGGGAGTCACATGGAAGGACTAGAGACTGCTCCCGATCCTTCTAATGTCATAACCTTACAGACGTCCCTCTCACAGCTGAGTGCACGTCACTCTAATCCAAAGGACTCAACTTTGGTCTCAACCAGTCCTTTGATGTGAAACAGTTTGAGGTAGACCTGTATAAGACCACCAGGAAGATGACGTTACATAAGATGTTCCACAATAATAAATTTGCAGAAAAAATGACAGAGTCCTAAGGAGGGAGAGGTCCCAGCTACTGTGGGACCCCTTGGCTTTTCACCGCTTCTAGACATGACCCCTCAGAGAGATATCCTCAGCAAACTATGTGAGCTGGCCGACAACAAGGAATCCAACGTGGGTCCCACCCGGACTGAGGTTCCCCCCTTCAGGGGCGGTAATCCGTCTAAATTTTCCCCGTCTGCCCAAAAGGAAGTCCTATAGACTTGTTTGTTCGGGCGGTGACAAGAGATGTCAAAGCGTTGCTTTACCCCCGGTCTGGGGACAACTTCATTCCGGGTGAGACTAGAGACCTTAAGTGGTTGGCATCCAGAGCAGATCTAAAGGTTGTCAAAGCTGACAGGGGCGGCAGCACTGTGGTGATGACCACTGCCGCCTACGATGCCGAAAAGCACCGCCTTCTAAGTGACGCCACCACTTATAGGTCTCTGTCAGGGAATCCAACTAAAAAAACCTTAGACCAGCTCATGAGCTTTCTCCATACCAACTGTGAGAAAGGCATCATCTCAACTAAAACTGCAGAGAAACTCCTCCCTGTTGCTCCACGCTACCCTAGGTGGTATTACTTGCCCAATGTCCACAAGTCGCAGAGTTGACCCCTGGGCGCCCTATTGTGGCGGGGATCGGCTCTGCAACCGAGTACCTTTCGCAGTATTTAGAGTGGTTATTAAAACCACTCTTATCTTCCACCCCTACTTACATTAAGGACACAGGAGCCTTGCTCACGACACTCACCGACTTCCACTGGCACGATGTTGAGAGCCTGTACACCCTCATCCCCCATGATGCGGGTGTACAGGCTGTCCGTGAGTTTTTGTCAGAGACAGACAAGACGGATCAATTCATATCCTTCCTTTGTGACTCACTTTATTTCATCCTCACCCACAATGAATTCAGGGACGGCGAGGATTGGTATAGGCACGAGACCGGCACTGCCATGGGCATGCCGGTCTCCTGCACTTATGCCAATCTTTTCCTCGCTGTCTTTGAACGCATGTACGTCTTTTCACCCTCAAACCCCTTTTTCAAGTACATTAAGACCTTCCTGCGGTATGTAGATGATATGCTTGTGGTCTGGGACTCTACAGAAGAAGAGTTCTTTAGATTTGTTGACTATCTCAACCAGTCTAATAAGGAGAATATGCTGTTCACTGCAGTGTTTGGGGGTTGTGAGCTCAATTTTCTTGATGTTAAGCTTAAAGCAGTGGGAGATAATCTCACCCCTGAGGGTTTCCGTAAACCCACCGCTAGGAACGCTTTACTACATTAAAAGAGCTCCCACCCCCTACACGTAAAGAAGAGCATCCCTTATTCCCAGTTCCTTTGCCTCCGTAGGATAAACAGTGACGACTAAATATTTTTAAGCCAGGCCCGAGATCTTAAAAAACGCCTTCTTGAACGTCAATATTCTGCCAACATTATTGATGCTGGCCTTCAGCGGGTCAGACAGACGGACAGGTCTGACCTGTTGACCGTCAAGTACAGACACATGGAATCCCCAAAATGCTTCTGTTTCTCCCTTGAGAATTCCAACATGAACCAACAGGTGGCTAGCGCTATTCGACACCATTCTTCATCTTGGAATCCGACCAGGATTTACAAGATGTTGTCCAACATCCTCCTTTAATCACCTATAGAAAAAACATCACTATAGCTGATAAATTAAAGAAATTGAAGAGTGTAAGTGACCAGAATATTCCAGAGAAAAATTGATTGACTAGCAACCCCCTTAAGGGTAACTACCCATGCAGAACCTGCCACCATTGCAAACATATGCATACAGACAACACTCTTACTTTGGGAGGATGGTACCACCAGGTCAAGGAACTGATCACCTGTAGGTCTACTCATGTAGTATATGCCTTGTTGTGTCCCTGTGGTCGGTTCTATGTGGGCAAGACTATTAGGCAGCTCCAAGTGCGGTTCCGTGAGCATGTTCACTCTATTTAGACTGGACTTGGAGCTCCTAGGTTTATTGCCCACATGAACCAGATGCATAATGGTAGTCATGAACATCTCAAATTCTTGGGCCTGGAGAGAATACCACCACTCAAGAATGGAGAGGATAGGGGTATACTCCTCCTCCAGCGAGAAGCTCGCTGGATAGCACGTCTGAATGCTGCTGGGAACGCCGGCCTTAATGACCGAAATGAGTTCGATGCATTTTTGTAAATTTAGTGAGCTCACTTATTCACAACATATTTAGTTTTGCCACTGTCTTGTTAGGTATAATTTTTGTGTATTACTCACATTTGTTGTTCTATATGATATTGGGGAGTCCTCGTCGCGTGGCCACGCCACCGGTCATGTGACTTCGACACTAACCAGGTTGCCAGGCGACTATCCGTTGCCGCCATTCTGGCTAGAGGAAGTGCGCTCTGACGCACGAAACAACTTGTTTCGGGCCCCCGCTCTCCACTTAGCTCCCCCGCCTGTACCGTCATTGATGTGACCAGAATCCAATAAAGACCTGGATGGTGTAAAAAAAACCTGGGCCCCCGCTCTCCACCTAGCTCCCCCGCCTGTACCGTCATTGATGTGAGCGGAATCCAATAAAGACCTGGATGGTGAGTGCAGCTTCTACTTGTCTCTTGTTTACGCGTAAATATTAAAGTGCGTACAGATATTGAGTTAATGTATGTTACAAACATGTCTTAAGTCAGGACTGTTACCTCAAAGTCAGTATGTATATACTCCAGTCCATGTCAATACTAAAATGTGTATTGTCCATACTAATTGATTTTCCTGTCCATTGTGCACAGGGTTCTCTGGTGGCCAGAGAGAGAGAGCATCTAGTAAGTCTAAACAGCATCTTAAGTGGAATTAAATGTTGTTCCTATCACAGTATACTAAATGTAATATGTTACGGGGAGAAGTAGTAGAAAGCCGATGGACCCCGTAGCACAGGCATCTGGGTAGAAAGTCTCTGGCAGCCCGATCCGAAATATGTCTAGTGTGTATATGGCTTCATAAATGTATTGTCAGTATCTATAACTGTTTATAAGCTTTAAAATGTCAGTAATAGTAATATCAGGGTTAAGTATTGGTACAAAGGTACAAATGACCCCTTCATAACAAACCGTTGCAACAACCGTTACTTCTTTGTTTACATTCTATTGGAGTATAAAAGGACATTCATAAAAATGCCACATGGACTATTGCAATTGTTTAACACCACATGAAGGACATTTGGATTAATGCCCCAGGAACTATTGTTTGTTTGTTCTAACCAAAGCCCATTAGGCCATTTCTCCAATATCGGCCCTCCAGGATGTTACGCCGAGGACGGCTTTGTTCTAGAGGGGGAGTTTGTGGTGACCCAGTACAGAATTACTTGTTCTTCTGTACTCCTGCCCCTCCTGAGTTTGTGGTGACCCAGTACAGAATCAATTGTTATTCTGTACTCCTGCCCCTCCTGTGTGGCAGATGCTGCTTCAATTTCCGTCATGGGTCCACTCTCCTCAGAATTCTCTATATTTCATAATATAATGTTGTATAATGGTTAATGTATTTGTATTTTCTATGCACTTGTTGCCTTCAATATCCTGCTGCTAAGGACCTTGTTGTTAAGGGCAGTATGCAGAGGTGAACAGGTGACTTATCCGGCCAATGGGATCTCTCTAAATTCCTCCCATATATAGTGAGGTCAGAGTTCAGCTCTCTCTCTCGCTCTTATTCTCTTGCTGAGGTACAGTTTGGTGAAGAGTGAAGTCTGTCTGTGAGGTGGATCTGAAAGGAGGCCTGAGGCCTAGTCCAGCATCTACTGCCAGTTTACCCCGCTACCCAGGTGAAAGTCAAAGCCTTGCTGTAAGCCTACAGTCTAGGGGATATAATACCAGTCAAGTCCAGCAAGTTAGTCAAGTTCAAGTAACTCCAGTATAGCGTGGGCTGCATACAAGTCAAGTCAGTCATATACAGCACAGTCAAAAATAAGTCTCAGCAAGCCACAACCACTTTAAATCAATGAGCAGCGCTGGCTTCTGGGATGTCTGGCGAGTGATGTCCTTCCGCTCCACACTGCAACATCAGGGGCGTCACTCGTCCCGGCAGCCAGCGATGCTCATTGCTCATTGAGCCTCTCGGAGCCGCACTGATCTGTGTAAGAAACCTATGGGCCCAGGCTTTTGGGGTCACCAAATGATATTACAAATACTGAGTGTCAGGTTAGGAGATACAAATATAACACACCCACGGAGAGTAGCGCCATTTTAATAAAAATTGCCAAAAATCCCTTAGATAACAGTCAGGCGGAATATGTTAAAAGCTTTTTTTTATTATTTTCAGCCAATCAGAGAGCAGCACTACTCAAATAGAACTCCCAGGAGGTAACAGTGTGTCATACATATATTGTCCACCAGAGAGCAGCACTGAGCTGAAATAACACGGCTCCTGCTCATTGTTCATCAGTCAGAGGCCGATGCTGGACGCTGTACCCGGGAATGGAGACTCATACACATGACTGTGACTGCCGGTAAGTGTCATATTGTTGTGTCCTAAAGGTCTTTAGTGCAGTTCCATGTGCATTTCTATAATAAACATGTAGATAATCTTTCTTTTCTTTTCCTATCTTAGATGCAGTATTTCCAGCATGTGGAGTCGCATTTCCGGACCTACAGCAAGAA
This sequence comes from Hyla sarda, assembly GCF_029499605.1. Lineage (NCBI taxonomy): Eukaryota > Metazoa > Chordata > Amphibia > Anura > Hylidae > Hyla > Hyla sarda. Next base: position 426,065,549 of record NC_079191.1, read on the forward strand.
GTTGGATGAAGGCATAACCCCATTTTTTTAAACCATTCTTTGACTTGTTTGACTCATTGTGTTAGCAGAATGGATGACGTAAGTTTTTTTTAATTGTAAGTGTCCAAAGCTGCTCTCCTGCGTGATCTGCACAATGCGGTGCGGAGAGAGGCAGCTGATGCTTGGTGGTACAGTTGCCAAGGCAACCGTAGGACACCCAGCAAGTTCCGTGCACGAGCCTTTTTTCTGATGAATAAGACTCATGCAGAAAACTTGCTAGGGGTCATATGGTTGTAAAGGATTAACTTTTGGGTATGTGCACTGGCCCTTAAAGGGGTACTCCGCCCCTAGACATCTTAATCCCTATCTAAAGGATAAGGGATAAGATGTCTGATCAAGGGGGGTCCCGCTGCTGGGACCCCAGCGATCTCCATGCAGTACTTGTCGTTCTAAACAGTATGTTTAGAGCACTGGGTTCCCATGGTGGAGGTCGTGATGCCACGTCACCTCCCATAGACATGAATGGATGGGGCGTGACGTCACACCGTGACAACCCAGCTGCACGGAGATCTCGGGGGTCAAGTGGCAGGACCTCCTTGATCAGACATCTTTTCTCTATCCCTTGGAAAACCATATATACTAGCGGAAAGCCGCCACATAAATCCGGCACACGCTGTACGCCACGACTAGGCAAATATATAGCACAGCCTGCAGCTTGTTCCAAGTTGTGAAAACATTCATTTAGGCTGGGATTATGTGGTGTTAGATGGGGTAATGTGTAATTAACCTTCTCGTGATGCCAGGGCGTGGTTGACCTATACACCACCTGAAGTAGGCCAGCTTCACCTGTGCCAGGCACAGGGCAAATAATCATTCCGACGCAAGGATACGGTTAACTGGTTTGCTTTACTGAGGTTGGAAAGATGGTGCAATCTGTTAAAGCTCAGATTAGCATGAAGGAGTTGCAGGGTGAATTTAGGGAAGTTTATCAGATCCACCTCACAGACTTCACTCCTCACCAAACCTCAGTATGCACTAAGAGCTAGAGCTCAAGAGAGAGAGAGCTGAGCTCTGTCCTCACTATATATGGAAGGAATTTAGAGAGGCCCCACTGGCCGATTAACCATTGCATACTCCCCTTAGCAACAAGGTCCTTGACAACAATAGATTTAAGGCAACAGATACATAGATAATACAAATACATTAACCTTCATATGACAATACATTATATAGTGCATTATAGAGAGTTCTGAGGAGAGTGGACCCATGACGGACATTTAACAGCATCTGCCACACAGGATAGGCAGGAGTACAGAAGAAAACGTCATTCTGTACTGGGTCACCACAATTATACTGGGCGTGTTTGTCAAAAAAAACACCATGCTCTCTGCAGACACCTTAGGTTGGAATCAATGGGGTAATATGAAACGCCAGACACGAATGGAGTTTTCTTCATCCTCTTGTGGCGTTTTTAGGCTATCAAATTTGTGGGATGCCGAGTGTGTGGTTGTTTTGGCGTTTTTCTTCCCAATTTTTCACTAGAGTCACATGATGAAAGAATCACATGACTTGAGAAAAGCCGGGGGGTATGGGGGGGGGGGGGTCTATTATTATAATACACATTGGGGGAGATGTATGAAAACCTGTGAAGAGGAAATGTTGACCAGTGGCCCATAGCAACCAATCAGATCGCGAACTGATTGGTTGTTATGGGCAACTCAGCAACTTTTCCTCTTCACAGTTTTTGATAAATCTCCCCCAGTGTTTTTGGCAAAAATACCACAAAGATGGCATCTTGGGAGAAAAGAAATGAGGGAGCAGTTGTGTTTTTTTTTTATTTTTGGCCAAAAAAAAACTCAAACAAAAATTGCGTCTGGTCCTAGGCTTGGGCTGGGATTAAACACAACTTATGTGTGGCGTTTTTCAAAGCCCACATTGATTTATCCTTGGCGTTTCCCCCCCTCCGACAGATGTCCGTCTAGCTGTTGCAAAACTACAACTCCCAGCATGCCCTGACAGCCTTTGGCTGTCAGGGCATGCTGGGACTTGTAGTTTTGCCACAGGGAATCACTGATGCAGTTGGTCAATCTCGACCCATGCTGCCTGACCTTGAACTGACAGTAGGAGCCACAACCACTTTAAAGGGGTTCTCCACCATAAGGTGATTTTAATACGTACCTGGCAGACAGTAATGGACATGCTTAGAAAGGATCTGCGCTTGTCTTGGGGCTAAATGGCTATGTTGTGAGATTACCATAACACTGTGGCTAGCTGTTTGTGAACTAGTATTTCCTGTTTGACTTTTCTTTTTTTAACTACAAATCCCACAGTTCCATTTTCCTCCCTCCCACACATCAGCCACCCCACCCATTGAAACATAAATGAGTTGCATCCATTCAAATCAGTGTGGTTTTCAATCAGGGTGCCTCCAGCTGTTGCATTAGTTGCAGATTGATCCCTCCACCCATTTTAGCAGACAGGCTTCCCTTCAACAGCTGACTAGTGAGTCAGGTCTCGGCCGCATTGCAACCTGGGAAAAATCTGAGACAACAGTCATTTTGTATGCTGGTAAAAATAAATATTGGGGTGAAAATCACAGAAGAATTGTGAGAAAACCGTCACACCCAGGTACAGACACTATATTATTAACTACACTAACTTTACAGCCCCTGTAGCATAGTCAAATAAAAATTCCTGGAATACCCCTTTAAAGGAGTACTCCGATGCTAGGTTTTTTTTATATTAAACTAACCCTAAAGAAAAGTTAACATTGTAAATTACTTACCTTATCCATATCGCTCTTTTCCCGGTCTTCTCCCGCATTTCTCCTCCGAACGGAAGCTGGCTCCTTTTTCTTCAGTCTATGACGCTCGACCGCTGTTTCTTCTCCACCGCTGCCATCTTAGCCCGGTGACTCATCGCTCCCATGAGTCATTGCGGGCTCTGCTGTCCTCCCAGTCCCTATTCGGCTACTCCCCCCCTCACTAATATATTCATATATTCGCAGAGCTGAGCTGCCATAGGCTCAGCTCTGCAAACGCCTATCCCTGCGCTGCCATCCAATCAGCGCTTACATTCAGCGCATGCGCAATCCTCTCTATAGTAAAACTAAATGTAGAATTCCCCGGGCCAATGAGAACGCTTCAATTTACGTTTGCGTATCAAGTACGCATATTCACAGAGCGCTTTGCGCCGTCCGCTCAACGTAGGGAAACAAAGTGTAACCTCAGCATTGTAAGGTTATCATAGGTCACTTGTACAGTGTCTATTAGTAGGGAAAGTGCTTTCCTTGCTAATGAATATTTAAATAAAGGGGATTGCTAACATATTTAACCCCTCCCTTTGTCTATATAAGTTTTTTTTTCCTAAATAAACTTTTATTGTGGACAGAAGCCTTTGTATTGCGTTTTTATTCTTACCATTGAAAACCAATTTAGTGCTCCTTCATCCCTATAATGTAAGTATTTTTTCTTGTGTGCACTATTATATAATAAAGAATATATATATATTTATATATAACATTTTTTATTTCATACATATATATTTTTAATTTTATGAATTTTTTTTACTTCTTTTATTTGGAGTATCAGTATATTTTTGCTCAATTTTATGTGGACCCATATATATATATTTTTTTTTTTTCTATTTTTTTTTTATTATCCGTATATTTTATATAAATTTCTTGTATGTATGTATGTGTATATATATATATATATATATATATATATATATATATAAATTATGATTTTTTTTTTTGGAGTATCCGTAAAAAATAAAAAAATATATATAATTTTTATTTAACCCCTTAAGGACCAAGGACGTACCGGTACGTCCTTGGTCCTGCTCTCCTGATATAACGCGGGGTTACACAGTACCCTACCCCTTAATTCCCTGGTTGAACTTGATGGACATATGTCTTTTTTCGACCGTACTAACTATTTAACTATGTAACTATATCACGGTGGGCCCGGCGTCATAGTGAAGCCAGGACCCGCCTCTAATAGTGCGCAGCGCCGCACGTGACGCCGCACGCTATTAACCCGTTAGCCGCGCGCTCAGAGCTGAGCCGCGCGGCTAAAAGTGAAAGTTGCCGGCTAGCTCAGTCGGGCTGTTCGGGATAGCCGCGGCTAATCGCGGCATCCCGAACAGCTGACAGGACAGCGGGAGGGCCCCTACCTGCCTCCTCGCTGCCCGATCGCCGAATGACTGCTCAGTGCCTGAGATCCGGGCATGAGCAGTCATGCGTCAAAATCTTTGATCACTGGTTTCTTATGAGAAACCAGTGATCAACATAGAAGATCAGTGTGTGCAGTGTTATAGGTCCCTATGGGATAACAATGATCAGTGTGTGCAGTGTTATAGGTCCCTATGGGATAACAATGATCAGTGTGTGCAGTGTTATAGGTCCCTATGGGATAACAATGATCAGTGTGTGCAGTGTTATAGGTCCCTATGGGATAACAATGATCAGTGTGTGCAGTGTTATAGGTCCCTATGGGAGCTATAACACTGCAAAAAAAAAGTGGAAAAAAAAAGTGAATAAAGATCATTTAACTCCTCCCCTATTAAAAGTTTGAATCACCCCCCCTTTTCCAATAAAAAAAAAACAGTGTAAATAAAAATATATCATTAATTAAACCACACGGTCAATGGCGTGCGCGCAAAAAAATTCCAAAATAGTGCATTTTTGGTCACTTTTTATATCATTTAAAAATGAATAAAAAGCGATCAATAAGTCTTTTAATGCAAAAATGGTACCGCTAAAAACTTCAGATCACGGCGCAAAAAAATGAGCCCTCATACCGCCCCATACACGGAAAAATAAAAAAGTTATAGGGGTCAGAAGATGACAATTTTAAACGTATAAATTTTCCTGCATGTAGTTATGATTTTTTCAAGAAGTCCGACAAAATCAAACCTATATAAGTAGGGGATCATTTTAATCGTATGGACCTACAGAATAAAGATAAGGTGTCATTTTTACCGAAAAATGTACTACGTAGAAACGGAAGCCCCCAAAATTTACAAAACCGCGGTTTTTTTTTCAATTTTGTCGCACAATGATTTTTTTTTCCGTTTCACCGTAGATTGTTGGGCAAAATGACTGACGTCATTACAAAGAAGAATTGGTGGCGCAAAAAATAAGCCATCATATGGATTTTTAGGTGCAAAATTGAAAGAGTTATGATTTTTTAAAGGCAAGGAGCAAAAAACGAAAATGTAAAAACGGAAAAAACCCCGGTCCTTAAGGGTTTAAATAATATATATATAATTTTTATTTAAATAACTGTAATTTTTTTTGGGTAATAATCTTTGGGTATATTCTAAATTATTGATATAGATATATAGATATATATATATATATATATATATATATAGAAAAACAAGCAAGTGGAGCGGCACATCAGTCCTTTAGTCACGGGGGGTGCAAGCGGAGATAAGCCCAGGTCAGGAGCTCTTCCTAAATTCAGATCACAAACATAAACCGCAGCACACCAGATTAACGTGAAGTGGTCTTTATTCCAACCAACGGAGCAACGTTTCAGACGCCCATGCGTCCTTTCTCAAGCACACTTTAGTGACCATCTTGCCATTATATATGTGGTAACCAATTTACAACTCAATTTACAGAAATAGTATAAAAAGTGTACAAAATTGCATAAATAAAAAGAGAAATTATGTCATATGCTTAGACAAATTGTGCAGATACAAGATGAGTATAAAGACATCATACCCAATTTACAGTACTTTATAAAAAGTGTAGATACAGTTATAAGTAAATAACAAGTGACAGGTGATATACATGTGAAAATTATTATAATTACCGAGAGGGGGGAGGAACGGATGTTCTCGCATACAAGCACTGGTTCCATATCCAGGAAGTGGAAACAAAAACTGCGCCTGCGCGCTTTTTTGCGCGAGGCGTCCGGCGCATAGTCTATGCGTCAGACGCCGCGCGTCTTGGTGACATGTACCCGTACCAACAGCCTATCAGTACATTCACAGCCGTTACGTGTGTAGTCACATGGCCGCCTGAGGTGCGCGCATGCGCATAGGGATATCTTCCTCAACGGCGGCCATCTTAATCATGGGCAAAAATATGGGCAACGTAATGTATTAATGGTAAAGTACACTAACAGTATACATAAGTATATCGGAGTATAAAGACTGCATTAAAGCAGTCACATATCGGGAACCAACCATACACATCGGACAACCATGTCGCAATATACCACAGGGGGCTCCGTGGAACCCCCCTGTTATGCGAACACACACACACTGTTGTGTGCGCGTGTCGCAAACAGTCTACCGGCCACAGCGGAGCTACGTATTGAGTCCCGCTGTGTCCAGGAAGCACTCAGAGGGGGACCACCCCTGGAGCTTACCACCTGTGAAGCAACACCTCAGTCATACCAATAATCAGTCACATAGTCCCATGAAATAATATTTATTTTCACTATTCTTTGAACATATCATAGTAAATTAGCATTAGTCATGTACTAAAGACATAAACACACAAAGGCTGTGCATACTGAATAAGGCCATTCATCTTGTTACAAATTTCCACTTCTAACTGGATATATGAAAAGAAGGAGGAAGGATGGATTCCTCCTAGTATAACTTTTATCCTTCCATGCCCCACTCCCTGTAAAGAAAAAAATAAAAAATAAATAAATGAAAAATAATAATATTATATAAAACCAATGTTATAATTAACATTAAATATACTCCACTTTAGGGAAAGAGATACAAATGGGGGTCACTAGCATACAACTTATTACCTGCAACCACATATCTGGGCTATGGATTACTACCTGGAGTTATATATTTGTGCTGACACAATAAATTCGACGTTGAGCCCTTTTGGGCGCAGCGTTCCCAATTTATGTATCCACTCTAATTCTTTTCTCTTTAATTTACTGACTGTCGCCGCCACGTTTCAATGGAGGTACGTGATCAAGCAACATAAATTTGAGATCTTTCTCTTGATGTTTAGCATCTATAAAATGTTTGGAGACTGGAAGATCCAGCCTCCCTTTTCTGATCGAATACCGATGTTGATTAAAACGTGTCCTGAAGTCCCATGTCGTCTCCCCTACATAGAGGAGACGACACGGGCACATCAGGACATATATGGCATAGTCGGATGTACAGGTGAGATAATATCTCAACCGATGTTCCGCACCTGATGTAGGATGTGTAAATACGGGTCCCTTTACCATGTAGCCACAGCTAACATAGTGGCAACATGGAAAGGAGCCCTTGCTCCTAACTGTAAGGTATTTTTGTTTGTCCCTAGTCTGTGACACTTCGGACTTAACCAGTTTGTCACGTAGACTAGGTGCGCGTCTATAAGAAAGTAATGGAGTAATGGTGTGCTGCGGTTTATGTTTGTGATCTGGATTTAGGAAGAGCTCCTGACCTGGGCTTATCTCCGCTTGCACCCCCCGTAACTAAAGGACTGATGTGCCGCTCCACTTGCTTGTTTTTCTGTCTACTGCTGATCATATGGGAGAAGGCACTCATACTAACTATGGATATCCCTACAGCATATGCTTCGGGTACAGTACCTCCAACTAACACTTTTTCATATTCTTCTGATGACCTCAACCGCATTTATGGGAATGTGAAGGATGATGCCTCTTTTTTGCATGTGCCATCTGCTGTTGCTCTACGCAGACAATACGAGTATGAAACAAAACGTCTCTTGTCTTTGAAATCGCATCTAGTGACATTATGTGAATATTATAAGTCTGAGCGAATCCCTCGGGGCCTTCGCACACAACCGAGAGACAGTGCTTTTTCTACTGATTCCGAATACCGTCAGAAATATGAAATGATTTCCAACCGTTACGCATTTGATCTAATTACATTGAATGTTGAATTTTTGCAAAGGGATATTGCTGTATCCCAAACTAAGGTGGACTTATTGGAGAACTCATTGCGACTTGCATATAGTGAGGAGGACCTTAAACAGCTTCTGGAAAAACAATCATCTTTTTTTTATCTAAGATGAAAAATTAACTTGAGAGTACCAAACGCCAGAAATGGCATCGTGATATGCAAGACTACTCCAATAATCGAGTGTATATGTGGGGCCAATCTACAACTATGGGGAAGAAACCCCGAAAGGGGAAGGACGTTAAAATGGACTCTAGTAGTCGTCAGGGTGATTAATTTACTGCCTCTGATTCTAATGTTGATAATAATGATTTTTTAGGCATGGATCCAGGTCCATCTACAGACCCACCAGACGCGGCGGTCGCCACCGCAATCGGCCCAATAAAAACAAGGGAGCAAAAGACCCCCAAAGCGATACAACCCAAAGTGGGGAACAAGAAAAAGTAACTAATGTTAACACGGTAAATATTTCTTCTGTTGTTCTTAATCATGCACAACTTGACCTTTTGTCTAAGGGACTTGGCTTCTGTCCGTCTGAGAGAACAGACTGGTTCCAACTTGAGTTGGATCTAGTCAGATTCTTCAGGCGGTTGAAGCTAAAAATTTGTTTTTTTCTTAATCCTATCACAACATCTGAATTTGTACCTAGAGATACTACACCTGAAGAAAGCTTCTTGTTTGGTGACTTTGGTTTAACTGCTCCCAGTAACTTTCAACCCTTACTTAATTCTGGTGCCTTTGACACTTATTGTCAATTGGTTCAAAAAGAGATAGAACAAATTAGATATACTTATGATCTGTTTAAACATCCAAATCTCACCAAACAAGAGACTTTAGCTTTGAATGATTTGATTAGAGATCACAATTTAATTGTAAAACCTGCTGATAAGGGCGGGGCTGTGGTCATAATGGATCGTAGCCAATATTTATGTGAAGCAAATCGCCAATTGTCAGACCATTCTACATATAGACGTTTGTCCAGTGACCCTACCTCACAAATATTGTCACATATTAGGACTGTATTAGATGATGCTTTACAGAAAGGCTTAATTGATAAACAATTACGTGACTACCTTTTAATTCCTTTTCCGGTGACACCATTACTATATCTTCTCTCGAAAATACACAAGTCCTTGGACAACCCTCCCGGTAGGCCTATAGTCTCTGGGAGGGACTCTGTCACAAGCAGGCTGTCTATTTTCGTGGACAAGATCCTTCGCCCATTTGCCATGCAAGCCAAATCCTATTTGCGTGATACTTCTGATTTTTTATGTAAAATCTCAGACATTGATATTCCTGACAATACCATTCTGGCATCATTGGACGTGACGAGCCTGTACACCTCCATACCACATGATGGGGGTGTACAGGCCGTCAGGTCCACGATTGTGAATCATTTTTCATCTAGTAGGACTGAATTCATTCTTGAGTTGTTACAGTTAGTACTGAAGAATAGTTATTTCTTATTTGACGATATATATTATTTGCAGACCTCGGGCACGGCCATGGGCACAAATGTGGCGCCAACTTGCGCCAATGTGTACATGGCCGTGCTCGAGGAGAGTTTTGTCTATGTGTCCCACCACTCCAGCAATTTGCTGGGGTGGTGGAGATACATTGATGATATTTTTTTGATTTGGACAGGGACGTCGCAGGGACTGGATGACTTTTTCAATTATTTGAACTCTATCTCATCAAGTATCAAATTTACATTGACTGCATCAACTTCGTGTGTACAATTTTTGGATACATTGGTATCCATTCAGGACAACAGACTTATGACTGGACTTTACACCAAGCCCACAGATAGTAATGCAGTACTTAGCCGTCACCCTAAACCAATGATACGGTCATTGCCAGCCAGCCAAATGCTGCGAGCACGCCGTATCGTTGCACAGGAAGACAAGCTGGAACCCACATTAGACAAAATGATACAAAATTTCAGACAGAGGGGATACCCTAGACACCTACTTGAGGACAGTAAATCGAAGGTACTGTCGCTGGACAGACGCCAATTATTATATAATCATAAAAAACAGACAATCTAGACCCCGCATTCCTTTTGTGTCAACATATAACGATCTGTCTGGACTTGTTGGCAATGTCATTAACAAACATTGGAAAATTCTATCCAACTGCTTTCCTCAAATAGAAGAGTTTAACTCACCTCCATTACTTTCTTATAGACGCGCACCTAGTCTACGTGACTAACTGGTTAAGTCCGACATGTCACAGACTAGGGACAAACAAAAATACCTTACAGTTAGGCGCAAGGGCTCCTTTCCATGTTGCCGCTATGTTAGCTGTGGCTACATGGTAAAGGGACCCGTATTTACACATCCTACATCAGGTGCGGAACATCGGTTGAGATATTATCTCACCTGTACATCCGACTATGTCATATATGTCCTGATGTGCCCGTGTCGTCTCCTCTATGTAGGGGAGACGATATGGGACTTCAGGACACGTTTTAATCAACACCGGTATTCGATCAAAAAAGGGAGGCTGGATCTTCCAGTCTCCAAACATTTTATAGATGCTAAACATCAAGAGAAAGATCTCAAATTTATGTTGCTTGATCACGTACCTCCATTGAAACGTGGCGGCGACAGAGTCAGTAAATTAAAGAGAAAAGAATTAGAGTGGATACATAAATTGGGAACGCTGCGCCCGAAAGGGCTCAAAGTCGAATTTATTGTGTCAGCACAAATATATAACTCCAGGTAGTAATCCATAGCCCAGATATGCGGTTGCAGGTAATAAGTTTTATGCTAGTGACCCCCATTTGTATCTCTTTCCCTAAAGTGGAGTATATTTAATGTTAATTATAACATTGGTTTTATATATTATTATTATTTTTCATTTTATTTAAAAAAAATTATTTTTTCTTTTTCTTTACAGGGAGTGGGGCATGGAAGGATAAAAGTTATACTAGGAGGAATCCATCCTTCCTCCTTCTTTTCATATATCCAGTTAGAAGTGGAAATTTGTAACAAGATGAATGGCCTTATTCAGTATGCACAGCCTTTGTGTGTTTATGTCTTTAGTACATGACTAATGCTAATTTACTATGATATGTTCAAAGAATAGTGAAAATAAATATTATTTCATGGGACTATGTGACTGATTATTGGTATGACTGAGGTGTTGCTTCACAGGTGGTAAGCTCCAGGGGTGGTCCCCCTCTGAGTGCTTCCTGGACACAGCGGGACTCAATACGTAGCTCCGCTGTGGCCGGTAGACTGTTTGCGACACGCGCACACAACAGTGTGTGTGTGTTCGCATAACAGGGGGGTTCCACGGAGCCCCCTGTGGTATATTGCGACATGGTTGTCCGATGTGTATGGTTGGTCCCGATATTGGGTATGATGTCTTTAAACCCATCTTGTATCTGCACAATTTGTCTAAGCATATGACATAATTTCTCTTTTTATATATGCAATTTTGTACACTTTTTATACTATTTCTGTAAATTGAGTTGTAAATTGGTTACCACATATATACTGGCAAGATGGTCACTAAAGTGTGCTTGAGAAAGAACGCATGGGCGTCTGAAACGTTGCTCCGTTGGTTGGAATAAAGACCACTTCACGTTAATCTGGTGTGCTGCGGTTTATGTTTGCGATCTATATATATATATATATATATATATATATGTATACATTTATTAAAAATTTTTATTAATAGACATATATGGTTAAACTAAATATTTTATATATATATATTTTTTTTAAATATATATAATAAAATATATATAAAATATACACATATTTTTTTGATATATATATATATAAAAAAAATTAATTAGATATATACATTATTTTTTGTATAATATTTTAAATGCTTATGTTTATATCTACATACAGTTTAATAAATATTTTTTTTAATAACAATTTTATTATATTAATATTTTTATATTATATTATAATATCCTATTTCATATGGTGTTAAATAAGTATAAACATATTTAATGACATATTGTGTGGCATAGGCCGAAGTGCCCACAAGAAAGTGAAACTCTGAATAAGGCTGGGTTCACATACGTCAGGCATCCGGCATAGGTGAACTCAGCCTAAATCTCAGCGTAACTGATGCCTCAACTGATGACAACTTGTCATCAGTTGTATGGCATGCGGCATCTATTGTCTCTGGTCAATGGACAGGGGAACGCAGCAAGCTGCGTTCCCCTGTCCGTTTCCCTCCGGCATGTCCAACCATCCGGCGTCAAAATTGAGACGCTGGATGATTGTGAACTGTCCTATTCAAATGAATGGGATCAGTTCTAGCATCAGTTTCCCTCCGGTGCATGCCGGAGGGAAACTGTGCCGGACGACTGATATATGTGAACCCAGCCTAATTTATATAAATGGCCATATAAGGCTGGGTTCACATATGTCCGGCATCCGGCATAGGTGAACTCAGCCTAAATCTCAGCGCAACTGATGCCACAACTGATGACAACTTGTCATCAGTTGTATGGCATGCGGCGTCCATTGTTTCTGGTCAACGGACAGGGGAATGCAGCAAGCTGAGTTCCCCTGTGAGGTGCCCTCCGGCATGTCCAACCATCCGGCGTCAAAATTGAGACGCTGGATGATTGTGAACTGTCCCATTCAAATGAATGGGATCAGTTCTAGCATCAGTTTCCCTCAGGTGCACGCTGAACCCAGCCTAACAGTGGCGTTCAAACTGCGACCCTCCAGAGGTTGCAAAAGCGCAACACACATAATGCCTGGACAGACAATGGCGGTCCTGGGCATGCTTGGACTTTTGCACCATTAGTAGATTTAATTTTTTCATGGAATTTTTATTTTTTCAAGATTTTTTCCAGATTTTGGAAACCACTCCCATATAATGATTCTAGACAGCTCAGCAATGCCCTGGGAGAAATTAGAAAAATGTAATGGCTCAATCACCCTTATTCTGTTCAACCTGTGCACGTCCCTGCCCGTGAACGTACTTTTACATTGCATTTCCATTGAAACCGTATTTTAAACCTAAATATAATTTAATCAACGTAATCCCTAATAATATTATATATATTTATTTTTGTGAGGGACAATTTTATCTTTATATTGGTATATTTCTTGTCTCAAAGCCATTCTTTTTCTATACTAAATTCTTTTCTTAGCTCCCAGACATCTTCAAATACATAGTAGTCTTTGATCTTATCAGACTGCAGACAGAGATAATTAGTTTACTTGGCTCCAAAACCATCTCACCAACCCCCATTGAAGTTGACCCATTTATCTCCTATAAATCACCCTTTTTTTTTTTTACTAACACACAGAGTGATATTTGATACCTGATTAGCCATTTGTGTAGTCTAAACCCCTGTTCTTAGGTTGTTGTATATTTATGGACAGACTGTTGAGACAAAAAGTGGTACACCTTTTCCTATCAAAAAAATCATACAGCATACATTCTGTTGTATAAGGCTGGGCTCACGTATATCAGTCGTCCGGCACAGTTTCCCTCCGGCATGCACCGGAGGGAAACTGATGCTAGAACTGATCCCATTCATTTGAATGGGACAGTTCACAATCATCCAGCGTCTCAATTTTGACGCCGGATGGTTGGACATGCCGGAGGGCAACGGACAGGGGAACGCAGAAACAATGGATGCCGCATGCCATACAACTGATGACCAGTTGTCATCAGTTGTGGCATCAGTTGTGTCTAGATTTCGGCTGAGTTCACCTATGCCGGATGCCGGACATATTTGAACCCAGCCTAAGACGACTTGGCATATAAAATGACCATCAAGTAAATACTCGTCGTATTACACTAAACCCTTCTACCGCCATGTACAGTACCTTGTATTTCCAACAACATTAGGTAGGCAGCAATAGTTCCCCCCACCTTTGCTAGACCGGATAGTATGTTTGTGTACTGCTGCCCCCCACAGTGTTCATATCACCGCTCCTCGGTCCCCAGGTTACAATCTACATCTATGGCCTATGGAATATAGCAGTAGGTCTCATGACTGGAGTAGCAGTGATCAGATCACAGAATATAATGCACCGCCGTTAACTCACCAGGCTCCACCCAGCGATTGTCCTTCTTGTCCTGTGTTCCTCAGTCTCTATGGCAGGGGTCTCAAACTCAAATTATCTTGGGGTCACTGGAGGTAGCGGCTGGGTGAGACTGGGCCGCATGCGTCCCTTACATTTGATGCCCCCATCATGCACCCCTAGCAGTTTCCCCACCATAGGTAGCATAGATTCCACACATTAGTAGCAAAGTTCCCCCACATTAGCATGCAGAGTTCCCCCACATTAGCATGCAGAGTTCCCCCACATTTGGTTGTACTCTATAGTACTATATAGTCCCACATGCTTGGAGATTTATTTTTACTTTGAGGCAGCTGCTGAGCCACAAGCTGTATCAGGGCATGCTGGGTGTTGTAGTAACTAATTTAAAATTAAAAAAGTGATCAAAAAGTCACAAGGTAAAGAAAAATGCTTGTGTGACCTTCCCTTCCCCTCCATGAAATCACATAATGCTAAGGCTGGGTTCACATATGTCTGGCATCCGGCATAGGTGAACTCAGCCGAAATCTAGATGCAACTGATGACAACTTGTCAGCAGTTGTATGGCATGCGGCGTCCATTGTTTCTGGGCAACGGACAGGGGAATGCAGCAAGCTGCTGTCCCCTGTCCGGTGCCCTCCTGCATGTGCAACCATCCGGCGTCAAAATTGAGACGCTGGATGATTGTGAACTGTCCCATTCAAATGAATGAGATCAGTTCTAGCATCAGTTTCCCTCCGGTGCATGCCGGAGGGAAACTGTGCCGGACGACTGATATATGTGAACCCAGCCTTACAGGGAGCGCCGTAGGCAAAAGCAGACTCTTCCATTCTGTCTGGAGATGCCTCCGGCGCTCCATTGACAATATGGGGTTCCACCGACCTGAAGGCGTCAGAGCAGTATGCGGCAATGACAGGGGTAAGGCAGCAAGATGCGTTCCCTTCAGCGCCGTTCCAGCAAGCCACATCATCCAGCATCTAAAAATGAGACCCTGGATTAATGTGAACAGTCCCATTCATATGAATGGGATTAGTTGTGTCTTCATTTCCCTCCGGCATAGGTGATTCTAGGTAATTGTTACCATCTTTACTATTGTTTTCTGTGCTTGTGTTTACAAATGTATGGCATATAGCATAGATGAACTCATCATAAATTGATAATAAAATGATGCCATAACTGATTAATTCTTGTAATCAGTTATATTGCATCAGGCATTTAGGGTTTTCTTGGTAACGCGTGATTAAAAATATGATGCTCGGATCCCCTTTATTTGTCCTCCTGCACGTCCAACCATCTTTTATAAAAATTATCAAGGTGATACTTTAAAAACCCTCAGATATTCATGTTAAAAATTATTGGAAAGCTTTCTTTATGCCCCCCCCCCCCCCCCCCAAAAAAAAAAAAATTAACAGCTTTTTTTTTTAATATACATCATCCATCTACTCCATCTCAAGATATATATTTAGTAAAATGTAAATATTCTCAAGGATTGTTATGTTTAAAAAATTTCTGAAAAAAATATAATTAATCAAATCATTTTATTCTAATTTTAATTTTTTTAGCATGCCATCCTGCATCATAAGAGGTTGCGCTAGTAAGAGGCGTAGGGGTGACAGAACCATCAGTTTGCACAGTTTTCCTTGGGATATATCTTGCATCAGACAGTGGCTCCTCAACAGTGGTCAATTTAATGACAAATTAGAAGAAATGGTGCAGAAGGTCTATAATGGAAAACAAACAGACAACTTCAGAATGTGCTCTCTTTATTTTGAAACGCATTCCTACACTTATGAGGAGGATAGGCAACGGCTGCGGCCTAATGCAGAACCTACCATATTTCCACCAAGTCCTTCTACATCATCAACGGCAAGTGTTTTACCGCCATCCACCACTTCAGCAGATACCGTCTACACTGTTCAAACAACTGGACATTTCTTGACATGTTCTACGCCAACAACAACCGTTGTGACATATACTTGTACTTCATCTATGTCAACGAATGTTACCCTTATCTCCACTGCTGTACCTACATGCTGATTCACGGTGCAATCGATGCACTATACAGCTAGTGTGTCAACAACCGAACCTAGTGTTGGGTCTCGATCAACAGGACCTTCTTCTCTTGAAGTTCAAATGGAAATTCATGATCCAACCTTGAAACGACATGCAGATGACACACAATTCAAGACACCAAACAAAAGGAAAAGGAGATGCAGTCCAACAACAAGAGATTTTGCTACTAATACCACACCGTTCATGTATCGCAGTCCGAAATAAAAAAAGCCAAGTTCAAGAAAAAAGAAAACTCCAACAAGTACTTCACGGCAAATTTTAACACAAGAGAAAATTTCATAAACAATACAAGTTGTTTTAATCCGTGATAAACGTAATGTTGAAACAACAGATGTAGCTACTGTAGAGGTGACAGCAGCCGACCAAGTCAATATTCCACTAGATTCGGATACACAGTCCAACTTACTATCTGGGGATATAGCTAGTGTACAATTTGAAATTGATGATTGTGAAGCAATTACTACTGATAACCAAATGTCTTCTTTTCAACCCATGACGTCAACACCGTCAAAAACAATATATGTTCCTACGTCAAGATCAAATACTTTTTTTTAAAAGAACATAACTATTTTATGCAATTTATTGAAGAAGAAGATAACTTTTTCCCATTGGATTTTGAATCACAACCACAATCACCTCAACCACAATTGATTACCAGTGTGAATACAGAGTTGGATAATAGCTTTCTTGAAATTTCACCTATAAAGCCAATACAGGAAGACAAACCTGTGGAAATAGAGGATGCTGAAACAACTATATCAACAATCATTGATATTCATGGCACATCATTTCATCCAAATGAGGGTGATGAAGAGCCAGATGAATCTTCAATTTGGAGTAGTGATGATGAAGACGAAAACATTTTATCAGACAAATTTGAAGAGTTAGACAACATTAACGAGGACGTTGTCAGAGATTTTAAATTTATCATATTTGAATCATGCTTCAAGAAACTAATAAACATGATACCATGTTCTTCTAAAAGGAAATGTAATGGTCGGCTAACACACTATAAGAAATATTTTCAAGGTAGCATGTTCTTCCTTATAGTAAGATGTTCTCAAGGACATGTACGTGAAATCTGGAAATCACAACCCACCATTAACAACAAACCTTCGGGAAATCTCTTGTTGTCTGCAGCCACAGTACTTAAGTGGGAACAGTTTTATGAAAATTGAAAGTTTTTGTAAAATTTTAAATTTGAAAAGTATTTCAAAATCTACTTTTTTTCAATATCAAAATCAATACATCTATGCAGGAATTGATTTATCATGGAAAAAGGAACAAGAAAACATTCTTGCAGAGATTGGGAGGGCTCCTTTATACCTTACAGGGGATGGTCAAAATGACTCCCCTGGTTTTTCAGCCATATATTGCACCTACACTCTGATGGATGCTGATTCCAAAAAGATTTGTGCTTTTCATGTGCAACAATTACAACCACATACAACTTCCGTTTCACTTGAAAAAATCGCTTTTAAGAAAACTATTGATCAGTTGCTTGAAAAAGATTTTGAGATATCTAAAATAGCCACAGATCGACATGTTTCCATCAGGAAGATTTTATGAGAGGAATTTCCCTACATAGACCACCAATTTGATGTGTGGCATTTTGCAAAATCCGTGGGCAACAAATTAGCAGCAGGAGCCAATACTAAAAATACACAAGTGCTCCACTCTTAGATACAGCCAGTCAAGAACCTTCTTTGGTGGTGCTCACGTACTTGCGATAGAGACCCTGAAGAACTTGTGGAGAAAGGGCAATCAGTTGTACACCATGTGGCTAATGAACATTCATGGAAGGAAAACTCAAAATACTCTAAATGTCATCATCCACCACTGACCGAGCAGCAGCTTGAAAATAATAAATGGCTAACCCCTGCTTTACCGGCTCACAATCATTTGGCTAAAGTGTGTCTCAATCCGGTGATTCTAAAGGAAATTAGGCAACTTTCTCAGTTTTGCCATACCGGAGAATTAGAGATATACCATAGTGTATATCTGAAATATAGACCGAAAAGGATACACTATTTTATTGACTCAATGATAGCCAGAACTCAACTTGCTGCCATCGACCACAACAGGAACGTGGGTCGCATTCAAGCTACTGTTAAAAAAGCTACAGCTGTAAGTGAACCAGAAGGCACTCTACGCCATTCCTTTGTGTATTCTAAAGCACGTCGAGCATGGATGGTCAAGGCAATCTATGAAACAACCTCTCAGGACTTTATGGCAGAAGTGATGGACAATGTTATCAAAGTTCTTTTTGACCCTAAAATTTCTGACTGGAAGTCTCAAAAAGAAAACTATACAAGCAGCATAGCGCCTGTTCCAAGACCAGACACAGATATGCTATTGGAAGAATATCAGTCCCGATTTACATAAATATATAGCAATACCATATCTAGAATGGAAATGTATATTGTTTATATTTTTAAGGTTCAAATTTTTGCAACTTAATTTTATAAAAACTTTGTTGTTTACTTTAAATACGTTATAAGGGTATTCTAGCACTTTAATAAAATTGTTAATAATTTTCAAATTGTTTTGGTCATTTTTTATTTATAACAATCTACATATTGGATAAATAAAATAATGAAAAATAAAATTAACAAGAGTGCATACGGTACTTTGGTATAATGGCTCGATGTGTGCTCGCTATCTGCAAAACGTTTGTAAGAAGTAGTGGTGCTCTGACATAAATTATCTGTCCATTTAACAAATTAAGCAATATGGTATATGACAAAGTCACCGGTACTTAATTTCTTCTTTCGTTATTGCATCAAAAAAATCAAATACAAACAGGGTTTTGGACATACAGTGGGGGGGAACAAGGCGACAAAGGTCTGTTTCATACAGCGAGTGTACTTCCTCATGGACGGAGAAATTACACTTGCTGTACGAAACGGAGCTTTGTCCCTTGTACCCCCCCCCACTGTCTGTCACAATCCCTGTTTGTCTTTGAGTATTTTGACTCCATAAACAAAGAAGAACAGAAGTACCGCTGAGTGTCGACTTTGTCGTATAATATCGAGAATAATAAATTAAAATAATAAATAAGATCAAACATATAGATTGTTGAACAAAATTTTTCTTTACTTTACAAAAAAATTTAAAAAATGGCATAAATACAATCGTAAATAAAAAGAATATTTTCTTTGTTATAAATTATATAAATAATAATATTTATGTAACAATGTATTTATAAAGTGCATTAACATCTTAAATCTGCCAACATGGTTACCTAGAACAAATACAAAGGAATGGGATGGAGTAATAAGTGGATAAAAATATGACTTTATTAATAATTCATTACATATTAAAAACAAGAAAAGACATCATACAGAGGGAGAAAACAACTTGTGGTGGAAAAGAGGGCGTCACTCCCGAAAGTCCACAATGTAAACTATAGTATTAAATACATTTCATACGTTGTACTACTGCTCATTCTATTGCACAATCCCATAGAGGAAATACCTCAACAACTATAAAGTGCCTAGAGACAGTATACATACCAATAAATAGAATCAAAGTGCAAATACAAGAGGGACCGCTGGAGAGACGCCACCCCAACGTACGTTTCGGGTTGTCCTTCGTCCTGGGGGTGGTGTCCTCTCAGCAGGAGTTGCTTTTTATATGGTCCCCGTCCAATAACATACATCCACGTCATAAATTGCCAGGTAAGACATACCTTTCTATCGGCGCATGACACCGGGACCTGCAGGCTCCGCTACTTCCAGTCGCCGCGTCCCCGGCGCGGCCATGATAGCGGTCACATGACCGCATCACATGACCGGCCGGATAGGATACAGCGCCGGAAGAGCGAAGTACGGGCACCCCGGCGCATGCGCACATTCGGTATGACGTCGGCGCTGCATCAGTGGAGCATCAAGGCAACCACCCGCCCACAGGCGGTGATTGGCCGGAGGCTCCACTGGCGCAGCGCCGATATTACAATTTACAGCAATGCAATTGCAAAATAATACATTTATTACAGGGGTGTCTTACATATGTATATATGAACTGAAATTATTATATAAAAAAGAAAAATTAAGCAGTGTGGATCATGATACCAATCAGAGGAAAAGAAAAAATTAATATTTATAATTAAAAACATTAACAATCAGGTGAGTAATTACTATATGTGACACTCATAATATTTAAATTTCATAATCAATTAAATATGTAATATATATATCATATATACTTAACTATATATGTATGTAGGCTGTTATATGTGATACCTAGTGCAGTCATGATGGACAGATATACTATTCCATCATTATTATAAATTGTGTAAATACTGTGAATAAATATTATAAGTAAAGTATGTGTTGAAAATTAATGAATAAGCTGTGTACATATATGTGATAGCGTGAATATATAATTAAAAATATAATACAAAATATATATAAATAAATAGAATATAAAAAATATATAAAAGATATAAAAATATAGAAATGTTTGTGATCAAAATTTAATTATTAATCGTGTAACAAATTCATATAAATTAATAATAATACTAAAGGTGTATAAATCGTACCAAACTAGCGCAAAACAACTAAAATAAAATAGTCTGTGAATGATAAATAATATAAGTGATAAAAAGTGTATGTGTATAAATGTATAATTGCACATGATTCCGTCCCGCAAACAATACTTTGAAATTAATCGAGAAGATCTCTATATCAGTCTCATACATATGTCCGAGTGTGTGATCATGTCCAGATGTTACAATCCGTCATGTGATTCTTCAGGCGTGGAGATGAGGAGGGGAACAAAGAAAGACCAATCAATGTAAAATAATCTAGAACAAGAAAAGAAGAAATAAAATAAATTAGTATACAAATACTAAGTGATTAAAATATCATATAAAAAGCAAACGCGGCTGAATGGAAACGTCCGGTGATCAAAGAAATGGGGCGAATGGTTGTATTTCATTAAGTCCAAGTGGTTGTAGGGTATGAAGACGCCAAATCCATTTGCTTTCGCACTGTGCTAGAATTTTTGGAATATCACCACCTCTGATGCCTAGGTTCACTTGATCAATTCCTTTTACCTTCATGAGGTTTGGGCTCATGTTCTGACAAGAAATGCCCTGCAATGGGTTTTAGTTCTTCTACATGTACCCGCGTAGCCGCCTGTCTAATGTCTCGCATGTGTTCCCGCACCCTGACCTTTAATGGTCTAGTAGTTAGTCCGATGTAGATTTTAGGACATGGGCAATAAGCATAATATACCACTGCTTTAGACTCACAAGTAATGTGATGTTGAATTTTGAATGTTTTCTGTCCACCAGAATCACTGAAGTCGGTGCTTCTCATGGTTACCTATACCAAAACGTTTGTCCAGACAGTTACTGCAGATTATACTGATTACTATGTTACTCGCATGGTACCGGACCAACAGAGGGAAATACTGTAATAATAATAGTCTGTTTTAACTTGTGTTGCGACCAGAGATGACTGACGTAATACAGCTCTGGACACGCCACAAGCCAAACATAATAAATATAATTACAGAAGATCCATGTGTTAAACAGGGACAAGGTGAGTAACATCATCAACAGTATCCCATGCACTGACTGTGGATATCAACATGTTAGTGAAGTTGACATAGTTGACTGATTTAATTTATTTCAAAATGATAATGTGCATATCTAGCAATTGTATTAACCAAAAAAAACTTTTTTAGCCGTTTCTCTGGCCACCAACATGTAAACATCATACAATAAAATTTTAAAAATGTTAGAATACATAATGTTATTATTCAAAAATGTTGTGCGTAAGGAGGTCTATTCGAACGGTAATCTGGATACCATTGAAAACCCGTATATTGGGTATTTGGATCAGGAAATCTTTGACGTATAGCTGTTATTACACATGATGGTATTGGAACCCGGTGCCCTTTTCCTAGGAAACCATAGATTCTTGCCGTAAAGAAACGATAAGCAATCCAGCGATAATTTCTATAAAGTAAAATGATATTTTTATTAGATTTAACAATGATATTAGTTTTGCTATAACTTTTGTGAAACATCAATGTAATTATATTTTTAAAATTGATAACAAAATGTTTAAGACATTAACAAAATATTGAAAAAACAATAACATACTTAGACAGTAACCCCCTCCCCCCTCCCCCCCCCCCCCCCGACATGCGATGGCCCAGACATATTATCAAATTAACATACGATGGCCTCTCAGAGGCCATGGCATGTCGATGTCAGCATCGACATACGATGCTTTTATATGTTGGAGCCATCGCATTAACTGCTATCCGACAGCGCAAAATGCTTAAGCTCCTGTCGGATAGCAGTTTAAGCGTCCCGGACAGGTTCACTTACCTATCCCCGCTGCTCCAGGTCCACGTCGCGATCCCACAGCGTCTTCCGCATCTTCTCTGGCTTCTTCCGCATCTTCTCCGGTGTCCGGGCCTCGCTTTCCGGCGTCATTATTACGTCGTTACGCACGCCATGCCAGCGCAGCAGCGTAATAACGTCACCAGAAAGCGAGGCCCGGACACCGGAGAAGATGCGGAAGAAGCCAGGAGGATCCCGAAGTGGACACGGAGCATCGGGACAACATCGGGAGCCCCTTGGACAGCATTGGGAGTGGTGAGGAAGTGGTCCAGAGCGGCGGGGACAGGTGATTACAAACTTCCTATACTTTACATTGCACGGATCACCCAAAATACGATGGATTCGACAAACGATGGTTCTTTTGGAAAGAATTACCATCGTATGTTGAGAGACCACTGTCCTACTCTATATAAATTAATACTAAATATATTTTTTTTTACTTCAATAGCACTGAGATCATGAAGCACCCCCAAAATTGAGACATGGAGTGAGCATTATTTTTAAATGGTTACTCCACTTCCCAAGTGTTTCGAAGATTTAATTTCAAAAACACATTTATCTCCGCCACAACCCCTCAATGCAAGTGTATGGGAATGGGGCATAAGCCCCCTCCCATAGACTTGCATTGAGGGGGCATGGTCATGACATCACGACCACACACTGAGTTTTTGGGAAATAAATCTTCTCAAAGCTGGGGCAGTGGAGTAGCCCTTTAACAGAGATGACCTGTGCTTTTATACTTTGAGTATTCCTTTAATGTTATTATTAAAAAGGATAATAGGATATGCTGATTTGTGATTCTGTTACAACATACTATATTTGCAAATAATAAAAAACTGTACAGAGAAATATTAATGGTGTACTACGTTATGACATGAATTTGTGGCAGAAAGTCAAAAAGATTTGTAATGAACTTGTATTAAAAATTCTTATTCCTTCCAATAGTTATTTGCTTCAGATTTTTAGTTTTTGTTTTGTGTCTAATGATCTATGATGATGTAAAGTTCGTGGAGCTGTGCATGATGGGAGAAAATTCCCATACAGTTCTTATGGGAATTAGCTACCATCATTCAAAGCTCCTGGGACGTGACATCATCATAGAGCAACTCAACTTGAGAAGCTAATAACTATTTGAAGGATTAAAATATTTTTCATTAAAGTAATTTAGAAATCTGTTTATTTTTGCGTTGCCAGTTGCTATATTTATTTATGAAAATGATTATATATTTATATACCTATTTGGAGCTCGACGAAATTCTCTCTGTGTAATCTGGTCCACGAGTACAATATGTGCCTCTAATGCAGCAGTAGAAAGTTTATCTCTTTCAAAAAAAGGGGCGCATAGTTACACATTTATAATTTACTCGAGAAGTATTTATTTGAGAATATTCCCAACAACAGATACTTTCTAACACAGATGTCATGCTGTGACAGCAAGTACATTGGCACCAATTGTTGTTGCCACATCTCCCGTCTGGGTCAGGGATGGGTGTGGGACGCTCCTCATTAGGACCCCATTGAGGGTCATTTTGAAAGCAGTAAGGATGTAGTCGGTTTTCCTCATCTACTGGAGATTGTAGCCTGTGTAATAGGTTTTGGAGGACCTATGAGAATAAAATTCATTCAATTGTTATAAATTTATACCCCCTTTTTTTTTTTTTTTGTTTATCAAATAGTTCTAATTTTTTTTTAAAACAAGTAGATATACTAAAATATGTATATTAATTATACATTTAATAAAAAGCTAGATATATTGGCTTGTCCAAAGCTAAAATATATAAAAACAAATAGAGTCCATCAGTTGCCTGACAGCTATATTTATGGCCTCGAGGGGGGGGGGGGGAGGGTTAAATAAAGCCCTTGAGTTTAAAAAAAGTCAACATGGACATCAGAGTGCATAACAGAGGGAAGATGATGAACTGTAAAAAATTGTAAAGAAATTACCGTATTTTCAACTACTATTCGCCGACGAGGTGTAGGAGTAGGTCTGACTTGTAATTCATCATCGCCACCGGTTTCTCACGTCCGCATGACGGTGTACCTGGAGGAGCATGTGACACAAATGGAACTCCACCTCCTCCCCTGCTTGGAGCGTAACACGGTGGAGGAAGCAGAGTAACGTGTGTGTGTCACATGCTCCTCCAGGTACACCTTCATGCGGACGGGAGAAACCAGAAGTGGACCGGCATAATCTTGATACAGAGGGCAGAACAGGGCAGCGGAGCGTCAAGCGCAGGTGAATAACTTACATGGCGGTGCTGTATGCAATGGTGAGGCGCTGTGTTACCAAGGGGGGGAAATGTATTAACAATGGTGCTACTGTGTACAAAGGGGGTTACTGGGTAATAAAAGTAGGGTGATGACTAAAAGGGTACACTCATCAGGGGTGGTGTGCAGTCTTAATTGGGGGGGGGGTGAATTAAGTCTACAAGGGGGTAGGCTACGGTCTACTGGGAGGGGGGGGTGTCCTGCGGATTACAGTGGAGGGTTGCTAAAATAATGTTTGCAGGGGCTGCTACTAATGTCTTCAACTTTCTTTACTTCTTTAAAGTGGTTGTGCGCTGCCTTTCTGAGCTCAGCTAAAAAGCGTCATGAAGTTCATTATTCCGAACGCTGTGTGCGGGTTTCCGTGTTTGCGGACGCCCCCTCGTGACGTCACATCCGGCCCCTCGTGACGTCACGCCCGGCCCCTCAAATAAAGTATATGGGAAGGGGGCGTGACAGCAGTCGCTCCCCCTTCCCATAGACTTTAGTTGAGTGGCCGGGAGTAACGTCACGAGGGTGCAGCCACAAACACGGAAGCCCGCACACAGCGTTCGGAGTAATGAACTTCCGGACGCTGCAAGCTGAGCTCCGAAAGGCAGGGCAGTGCACAACCCCTTTAAAGGGGATACTACTGAAGGTAATCATACAGCAGAGTCACCTGCACAAACTAGAATATACAGGTAGATAGTGCAGGTGGCCCGGTTTCTAACGCTGCTCACCATGTGATAATCGTCGCAGTCGCTCAGGAGACAACAGACATTGTTCTTTGTGGCAATGTAATTATATAGTATGTGTATATATATATCTATACATTAAAATGGTTATTATATATGTTTTATATATTTATACTTACATGATTGGAATTCCATTCTGAGCTTGTCGTTACTGTTTCTGTAGCAATAGACTGCTCCTCAAATATTATCTCCTCCTCTGACTGTTTAAAATTAATATAAAATATAAATTAAAAAAATTTACTTTATAAAAATGAAAAACATATAATTAGAATAGATATTATAAGCATTAGATCAAGCATAAAGGTAAGGATTGGGAATGAACTAGGGGTGTAAGGTAAGATTTAGGGGTAAGATTACCGAAGAAGGGAAGAGGGGTGTAGGGTACTGACAGAGGGGTGAGGAGGACGCAGTGAAGCATAGGATTTATTAATATACATTTTTTTTATTATACTATTATTTGACAAAAATATGTGTATATATAGTGAAATGCGGCTTACATGAAGGGGAAAATTACAACTCCAAGCATGCCTTTATAGTAATTTACTTGACGGGCATACTGGGACTTGTAGTTTTCCCCTTGATGTAAGCCGCATTTCACTATATACAAACACACACACACACACACATATATATATATATATATATATATATATATAGTGAAATACGGCTTACATGAATGGGAAAACTACAAGTCCAAGCATGCCTTTACAGTAATTTTCTGACGGGCATGCTGTGAATTGTAGTTTTCCCCTTGATGTAAGCCGCATTTCACTATATATATACACACACACACACACACACACACACACACACATATATATATATATATATATATATTAGTGAAGTGCGGCTTACATGAAGGGGAAAACTACAACTCCAAGCATGCCTTTATAGTAATTTACTTGACGGGCATGCTGGGACTTGTAGTTTTCCCCTTGATGTAAGCCGCATTTCACTATATACAAACACACACACACACACATATATATATATATATATATATATATATATATATATAGTGAAATGCGGCTTACATGAATGGGAAAACTACAAGTCCAAGCATGCCTTTACAGTAATTTTCTGACGGGCATACTGTGAATTGTAGTTTTCCCCTTGATGTAAGCCGCATTTCACTATATACACACACACACATATATATATATATATATATATATAGTGAAATGCGGTTTACATGAAGGGGAAAACTACAACTCCAAGCATGCCTTTATAGTAATTTACTTGACGGGCATGCTGGGACTTGTAGTTTTCCCCTTGATGTAAGCCGCATTTCACTATATACACACACACACATATATATATATATATTAGTGAAGTGCGGCTTACATGAAGGGGAAAACTACAACTCCAAGCATGCCTTTATAGTAATTTACTTGATGGGCATGCTGGGACTTGTAGTTTTCCAGGAGGGGGAGATGAGATTTTAAAACTAAGGGAAAAAATGCTAATTGGGGAACTAAAAGAGAAAGGGGGTATGTGTTTTTATTTATTTTACCATGATGGGATGGTGATTGGTGCACTACACCTGCTTCCTCGGCACGCTGCTGCTCCGGCACTACAGCATCTAGCGATGGAAGCTTTACATGCTCACATCGCTAGATGAAGCGTGCGCACGCAGCGGCGGGCGAAAGCTCATTGGAGCTGAGCGATCATGTGACGAGGAAGTATTTTCTGAGGAGGGGAAAGGGAAATTAGAGGGAGCTGAGGGGGCGTGAATTATTATAATTTCAGGAGGGGGGCGAGCAGGGGAGCTACAGGGGGAGGGCAGGAGCTGGCCGGATGTCAGGACCAGGCATGCTGGGAGATGTAGTATTTGACAGCACGGGCCAGGAAGAGAACCCGGAAGTAGAAGAAACTTCGGGCGGACATAAGATGAGAACAGCTGGGCGATTTAACATGATGGAGGGGTCGCTCAAAAGGTAATTAAATCGGCTACATTGTGGCATGTTTTTTTTTTTTTTTGGGTGCATCGGAGTACTCCTTTAATAAAAATGAACCTGAAAAACTCCTTCCTACTCATCGCAAAAAAACTAAATTATGTATTATTCCCAAAGTCCATAAGACTTTGACTGACCCCCCACCAGGCCGCCCCATTGTAGCCAGTATAGGCAGTTCTACTGAATATTTATGGAAATATATTGATTGGATTCTATGGCCACTATTAGTATTTGAAAGATACAGGAGAATTACTTAAATTCTTGTGGGATTTCCCTTGGCAACCAGGTTTCCATCTGGCCTCAATTGATGTCGAGTCCCTGCACTTTATTTTATTTTACAAAATAATTTTTTTTCAATACGAGAATTTATGATATAAACAATCCTATGGCACAGGAATGGGCACGCCCACTTCTTGTACTTACGCAAATTTATTTTTAGCCAATTTTGAACGAGAATATGTATACACTATTAACAATCCTTATATACAGCATATAAAAGGCTATATGCGTTATGTTGATGACATACATCATCATTATATGGGAAGGATCAATAAATAAATTCGATGAGTTTGTATCACATTTAAATGAAACTAACCGAATGAATACGCATTTCACTAGAATTTTTGGTGATCAAGAATTAGATTTTTTGGGACGTGAAGATTAAGTTTAAAGGTGACAGGATATAGGAAAACAATTGCAAAAAACGCTTTACTTCATTATGACAGTTCACATCCCCAACATATTAAAAATTCGCTACCTTATGACATGTCTTAAGAGGATCAACAGTAATGAAAATACATTCAATGTGCAAGTGAATGAACTTAATAAAATAATTACAGAAACGGGGTTATCCATTAAATGTGCTTAGTCAGGCACAAGCAAAAATGAGCAAACGCTCAGGAAATTAACTTATATGGAGACCTCAGAAAAAATACAAAAAAAGAAAGATGAAAGATTTTATTTCACATTCACCAATAGTCAGATGAATATTACCATTAGTAGAATTATCCGAAAGAATTGGTATATAGTGGAAAGAGACTCAGATATATCCACAATAGCAACAAGAAAACCTGTCATCACTTTTTTTTTTTTAAATCACACAGTGGCGGACTATTTTAACCCCTTAAGGATGCAGGACGTAAATGTACGTCCTGGTGCGGTGGTACTTAACGCACCAGGACGTACATTTACGTCCTGTACATAACCGTGGGCATCGGAGCGATGCCCGTGTCATGCGCGGCTGATCCTGGCTGCTGATCGCAGCCAGGGACCCGCCGGCAATGGCCGACGCCCGCGATCTCGCAGGCGTCCGCCATTAACCCCTCAGATGCCGGGATCGATACAGATCCCGGCATCTGCGGCAGTACGCGATTTCAATGAATGATCTGATCGCCCGCAGCGCTGCTGCGGGGATCCGATCATTCAGAACGCCGCACGGAGGTCCCCTCACCTGCCTATGTCCGGCTCCCGGCGTCTCCTGCTCTGGTCTGAGATCGAGCAGACCAGAGCAGAAGATCGCCGATAACACTGATCTGTTCTATGTCCTATACATAGAACAGATCAGTATTAGCAATCATGGTATTGCTATGAATAGTCCCCTATGGGGACTATTCAAGTGTAAATTTTTTTTGGAAAAAATGTAAAATTTAAAGTAAAAAAAAGTGAAAAATCCCCTCCCCCAGTAAAACGTCCGTTTTTTCCTATTTTACCCCCAAAAAGCGTAAAAAATTAATTTAATAGACAAATTTGGTATCGCCGCGTGCGTAAATGTCCGAACTATTAAAATAAAATGTTAATGATCCCGTACGGTGAACGTCGTGAACGTAAAAAAAAAAAAAAGTACAAAATTGCTACTTTTTTAACCCCTTAAGGACTCAGCCCATTTTGGCCTTAAGGACTCAGACAATTAAATTTTTACGTTTTCATGTTTTCCTCCTCGCCTTCTAAAAATAATAACTCTTTTATATTTTCATCCACAGACTAGTATGAGGGCTTGTTTTTTGCGCGACCAGTTGTCCTTTGTAATGACATCACTCATTATATCATAAAATGTATGGCGCAACCAAAAAACACTATTTTTGTGGGGAAATTAAAACAAAAAACGCAATTTTGCTAATTTTGGAAGGTTTCGTTTTCACGCCGTACAATTTATGGTAAAAATGACGTGCTCTTTATTCTGAGGGTCAATACGATTAAAATGATACCCATTATTACATACTTTTATATTATTGTTGCGCTTAAAAAAAATCACAAACTTTTTAACCAAATTAGTACGTTTATAATCCCTTTATTTTGATGACCTCTAACTTTTTTATTTTTCCGTATAAGCGGCGGTATGGGGGCTCATTTTTTGCGCCATGATCTGTACTTTTTTTTGATACCACATTTGCATATAAAAAACATTTAATACATTTTTATAATTTTTTTTTAATAAAATGTATTAAAAAGTAGCAATTTTGGACTTTTTTTTTTTTCGTTCACGCCGTTCACCGTACGGGATCATTAACATTTTATTTTAATAGTTCGGACATTTATGCATGCGGTGATACCAAATATGTCTATAAAATTTATTTTTTACGCTTTTTGGGGGTAAAATAGGAAAAAACGGACGTTTTACTTTTTTATTGGGGGAGGGGATTTTTCACTTTTTTTTTTACTTTTACTTTTTTTTACATTTTTTTTACACTTGAATAGTCCCCATAAAGGATATATATGTATAGGACATAGAACAGATCAGTGTTATCGGCGATCTTCTGCTCTGGTCTGCTCGATCACAGACCAGAGCAGGAGACGCCGGTAGCCGGACAGAGGAAGGAGAGGGGACCTCCGTGCGGCGTTATGAATGATCGGATCCCCGCAGCAGTGCTGCGGGCGATCCGATCATTCATTCAAATCGCGCACTGCCGCAGATGCCGGGATCTGTATTGATCCCGGCACCTGAGGGGTTAAAGGCGGACGCCCGCGAGATCGAGGGCGTCGGCCATTGCCGGCAGGTCCCTGGCTGCGATCAGCAGCCGGGATCAGCCGCGCATGACACGGGCATCGCTCCGATGTCCGCGGTTATGCACAGGACGTAAATGTACCTCCTGGTGCGTTAAGTACCACCGCACCAGGACGTACATTTACGTTCTGCGTCCTTAAGGGGTTAATACATTTTATTACATTTTTTAATAAAAAATGTATTAAAAGTTTTTTATATGCAAATGTGGTATCAAAAAAGTACAGATCGGCGCAAAAAATGAGCCCTCAAACCGCCGCTTATACGGAAAAATGAAAAAGTTATAGGTCATCAAAATAAAGGGATTATAAACGTACTAATTTGGTTAAAAAGTTTGTGATTTTTTTTTTAAGCACAACAATAATATAAAAGTATGTAATAATGGGTATCATTTTAATCGTATTGGCCCTCAGAATAAAGAACACACGCCATTTTTACCTTAAATTGTACGGCGTGAAAACGAAACCTTCCAAAATTAGCAAAATTGGGTTTTCCTTTTTAATTTCCCCACAAAAAGTGTTTTTTGGTTGCGCCATACATTTTATGATATAATGAGTGATGCCATTACAAAGGACAACTGATCGCGCAAAAAACAAGCCCTCACACTAGTCTGTGGATGAAAATATAAGAGTTATGATTTTTAGAAGGCGAGGAGGAAAAAACGAAAACGTTAAAATGTAATTGTCTGAGTCCTTAAGGCCAAAATGGGCTGAGTCCTTAAGGGGTTAGAAAGAAAAAGGAGACTACCAAATATTCTAAACAAGAAAATTGGTTAACCGATACTTTCCCCAGAGGTAATAAGAGATGCGGTTCCTGCTCATTCTGTAAACACAATGCGGTTTTAGAAGTGTGTAATTTAGGAGGCTATTCACACACAATTCAGGACTTGATTACATGCAGATCGACTTATGTCGTTTACTACTTGCAATGCGAATGCGGCCGCTAAACTTGGCAAAACTAAAAGGCAACTATGCGCGAGAATTCGTCAACATTTATATTCAATAAAAACTGGCAATGGATCACAGAGATTTATTACACACATGCGAGAAATCCATAAAAGTAATGTCAATGACCTGAAGCTTGGCGGTCTTGAAAGAGTTAAGCCTTTGAGAGGAGGCGGGGACGAGACCGAGTGCTTCTTAGGAGTGAAGCAAAGTGGATCCTACGGCGCGAAGCACAGGGGCCAATGGGCCTTAATGATAAAATAAATTTTTCTCCTTTTTTAGATGTATAATTAACAGGAATGTTTCTGTAATATGTAGCTCTAACTATTTTGTCTATTTGCCTTATTTTTTTACGTTATCGTTTGGTCACATGCACACACTAACCACTGATACCAACCTCCACAGACACAGCGATGGACATGGTGAGAGCAGGATTTTCTATCTGGACAGAATGTTTTTTATCCTCTTTGGGATGCAGGGCATACAGGTACGCCCTGCATTCCCGGTCCTTACGGACGCAGGGCGTAACTGTATGCCCATGGGAGTTACAGTCCCTTCCGCTTGCCTGGCGGGGACTGTATCAGGATGCCTGCTGAAATCATTCAGCAGGCATCCCATGACATTGCCGAGGGGTGGTCCTGAGCCATGACATACTTTATTTTGTCCACAGTAATAGATTTAAGTTCTTCAGTTACAGGTTGTAGCCAATTGGGGCACCTTATCGTCTGATACTGATGAGTGCCAAAAAAAAGAAAAATGGAATAAAATTGTTCAGCAAGTGAATGCCCTTGGCTTTGACAGAAGGAGGGAGGCGGATCTGAAAAAAATGGGGGGATCTTCGTAAAAAAAAAAAGTTAAGGCCAAAATGGCTGTTAACGCTAGGGAAAGAAACAAAACTGGTGGGGGCCCTCCATGTTCCAAAGATTTAAATTCCCTAGAGGAGAAAGTTGGCAGTACATACAGCCAGGACCAAATCATTGGATTTGGGAACATAGATGTATGCAAAATGGTGTTTAACCAAGGTATGTACTCATTTAAAAAATAAAATAAATACTTAATATGTTATTTTCCTTTTCTTTCTAAGTTTATGCATTTTTTTTGTTTCTTTCAAAAATAGATTAGGAGGATCTGGATCTTCAATTATCTGCAGAGGAGAACGTTGAGGACACCACTCCTGTTGAAAATTCATCTGCATCTTCTGTTGAATATCAACCCACTATACAACAACAGAACCGGAAGTTCAAAATGTGGTTGAAGTTGCAGAACATGTGCAACGTGGTGAACGTGAAAATGTATTAGGGCAAATTTAAGAAAGCTTTTCGAAGGAATATATGAAAGAAAACGTACAATTCATGAAAAATTTAGAAAGACGGATGATGGGCATGGAAAATTGTCTAAAATGTATAGCATCAGCAATGCAGGCGTGCTCTGCTTACTATGAAACAAAGATGACAACAGAGGCCACAAGAAATGTACAAAATCAGGGTCTTATCAGTCAGATCAGTTAAAGGGGTACTTCGGTGAAAACCTTTTTTCTTTTAAATCAACTGGTGGCAGAAAGTTAAACATATTTGTAAATTACTTCTATTAAAAAAATCTTAATCCTTCCTGTACTTATTAGCTGCTGAATACTACAGAGGAAATTATTTTCTTTTTGGAATGCTCTCTGATGACATCACGAGCACTGCTGACGTTATTATAATAATAATGCTTTATTTATTGTTGTCCTTAGTGGGATTTGAACCCAAGTCCCCAGCACTGCAAGGCAGCAGTGCTAACCACTGAGCCACCATGCTGCCCTTAGCATACATCTGCTATGCATGGTTGCTAAAATGGACAGAGATGTCAGCAGAGAGAACTGTGCTCGTAATGTCATCAGTGTTCCAAAAATAAAGGAATTTCCTCTGTAGCATTCAGCAGCTAATAAGTAGTGGAAGGATTAAGATTTTTTAATAGAAGTAATTTACAAATATGTTTAACTTTCTGCCACCAGTTGATTTAAAAGAAAAAAGGTTTTCACCGGAGTACCCCTTTAACCGGCATACAACATAACTATGAAAATCTGGAGAACATGGAAATTTTTCAGAGTGGTTTACTAAATGCAACACCCAATAGTCAACCCATTTTAGATTCTCAAGAACAAAATCTTGAGATAATTAATTTGGATGATGCACTTTCAATTTGTAGTGAATAAAATTGCTATGCGGTAGCCACTTCTACACCATCACCAATTGATTTTACCATTAATTTAAGGGAAGATAAAAATGTAGATGTTAGTCCTGAGGAAGCTTCTAGAAAGCTGGCAGTTCTGCTTCTTTTTTTATGCAAATTAAAAAAGAGATGTCTAAAACACCAACCACATTTAACAATGCTGGTGGTCAAAAGTTCTACCAAAAATAATGTTTGTTAAACACTTTGTAATGTGTATTACGGCCTTTGAAAAAAAAAAAAGATCATATATATATATATATATATATATATATATATATATATACACTACACACATATATATATATATATATATATATATATATATATATATATATATATATATATATAACAGGATGAGTATTTAACTCAGGGCGAGTTCACCACTCCTGGTGTAATGGAGCTTTCAAGGGCTACTAAGCACTCCGCAGGCATTCTGGGTAGGGGAATATGCAAATCAGCTCATTACATCACCTTTTCAGGCGATGTTCCCTGGTATCAGCTTAGCTCCAGTTACAGAATATAAAAAGCTAATCGGGATTAATGCCAAACCATAACTCTCTCTCCAGAAGGAAAGAGAGACCCATCTGCAGACAGCTGTTTCTGGGTTTATTGAAAGAGCTTTATTGTCCGTTCAGTCATTAGTCATACAATAAATTACAATCACACAAAGCATGACAGTACAATACACAGCAAAGGTTCCCTAAGCTATACATCGCACATCATGCTACTCTAACACTCCGCTCAATCCTGTAATAGAAAAGCACAAGGGATCGAATAACAAAACAATACAATCTGTGATCGGGGTAGGGGTGTGGGCTGTGGGGCGGATCACAGGGCCAAACTGCTGGGCTGTATCTTCAAGGAGACATGGGAGAAGGAGAGGGGTCTTCACTCCTCTTCTTCCTCATCGACGGCCGGGCTGTCCAAGATGGAATAGTCTCTAAGCAGGCTCTTGATAAACTTGCGGCAGTCCCGGACGGACATGTTCTCCCTGTTGATCACGAGGCGGTTCCTGGCAAGCCACACTGCGTCCTTAAAAGAGTTCATAAGGCGCCAGGCCTCCTGGATGGCCTCCACATCGTGGGTCCCAGGTAACAGACCGTAAAGCACCGAATGGTACAATATGCAGTTCCTGGGTACAGAGTCTCTAAATTCATGTTCCAGGGCGTCCAACAGACCCTGTGCAAAGGAGCACTGCCAAAACACGTGCAAAGATGTTTCCTCCACATAGGGGCACCGGGGGCAGTACCGGGTTGTGCACAGGTTGCGGGAATGCTTGAACGACAAGAGAGTCCTCCCTTGACGGCCATCCACGACAAGTCCTTGTGTCCATTGGTAAGCCGCTTTGAGGCCACATTAGTCCAAACTGTCTCTGCAGTGGCTGCGGGGAGTCCCGGAACCAGCTCAGTCAAGTCCTTAGCTCGGATGAGCTTGTAGATTGTCTTCGGCTTCCATAGGTCAGGTTTCAGTCCTTCCAGCTGGTGCTCCCTCACAAACCGGACAACATCCCCATAGAATCAGGGAGCATTCTAGTTGTAAGGGATGGAGCTGTCCCACCTGCCCCAGCCCAGCTGTCTCCAGAGGGGCATGAGAAACAAGCGAGACATGAACCTGCCCGCTGAGCCAGTCTTTTCAACAAGAGTCCGCTGTACGCTGACACATGCAAAGGAGGCCCTCAGCAGAGTGGGGATATCGGGTATTCCCTTCCCACTCTTGCAGGGCTCCTTGTACATCACAGTCCTCTTGACTCTGTCTATTTTGCCTCAGATGAAGCGAAACACTGTCCGGGTGATGGCCTTGCAAACGGTGGTATGGGAAGGCCAGGCCTGTGCGGTATACTGGAGCACAGGCAAAACTTCACTCCGCAGGACAAGCACTTTGCCTTCAATCGAGAGCTTTCTGGAGCTCCACAGTCCGATCTTAGAGTTCATCTTTCCTAGTCGGTCTTGTCAAGACTTAAGGGCCGCTCCTTCCTTCCCAGAACCAGACTCCGAGAATTTGAATGAAGTCCGGCTTAACAGTAAAGGGGAAGGGAGCGGAAGAAGCCAGGTGCCATTCCCCGAAGAGCATGGCTTTCGACTTCCCGCAGTTGACTTTTGCCCCCGAAGCTCTGACGAAGTCCTCGCAGGTCTGGACAAGCGCAGTCACCGAATGCTGGTCAGCGCAGAAGACGGTCACGTCGTCCATGTAGAGCGAGCACTTGACCTCGTAGCGATCTGGTCCTGGTGCGGTGATCCTTCTGATCTCTCCATTCTGCCGGATAGTCTCAGCGAAGAGCTCTAGAACACAAACAAAAAGAAGAGGTGAAAGAGGGCAGCCTTGTCTAACCCCTGAAAGGACGGAAAAGGGGTTAGTCTTCCAGCCATTCACCAACACTGTGCTGTAAATATCAAAATACATGACGTTAACAAAAGAGCAAAACATCTTCCCCAGACCTAGCCTGCGCAAAGCCCTGCCCATGAATGCATGGGAGACACGGTCGAACGCCTTCTCCTGATCTAAGCTGACCAGGGCGGCGCGGCCACGACGGTCCTGGATGTAATGGACCGTGTCTCTCACAAGGGCAAGGCTGTCGGCAATCCTGCGACCAGGAATGCTGCAGGTCTGGTCCAGATGGACGATCTGCCCGATGACAGATTTCAGCCTATTGGCCAGCACCTTGGCGAGGATCTTGTAGTCCACGTTCAGGAGAGAGATGGGATGCCAGTTTTTCAGGTCACATCTCTCCCCCTATCGCTTATACAAGATCGTGATCATCCCTTCCCTCAACGACAGAGGCATTCTGCCCCCCGCCACCATCTCCTCGTACACCTCCAAAAGGTCCGGACAGATCAGGTCACCCAGCGCTACATAGAGCTCGGCCGGGAGACCGTCACTGCCTGGGGTCCTGCCGGGCTTAAAGGACCTAGCGGCAGAGAGCATCTCCACCACCGTCAAGGGATCGTCCATAGCCGCCGCACCTGCGGGATCAACCACGTTAGTGATACTTGACAGGAATCTCTCGGCGGCTTCGGGGTCGGATGACTTGGGGGCGTAGAGGTTGCTGTAGAAGTCGGAGACGACCCCCACTACCTCCTCCTTGCCCCTCCTCATGTGTCCGGTCTCATCTCGTAGCTCAGTCAGGGGCGTGTGGCCAGCATGGAGCTTCCTGAAAAAGAAAGAGTTACACTTCTCACCCTTCTCCAGGTTCTCCACCTTGGAACGAAAGACGATTCGCTTGGATTCCTCCTCAAAGTGCCTTTTCAAGCTCTTTTTGGTCTCCTCCAGCTCTTCCCTGACGTCCCAGCCACACTGGAGCAGGTCCTGCAGGGACCGCAGCTCGCGCTGCAGTTTCCTGAAGTCCCACTTCTTCGCACACGCCTTTTGTCTGCCTTCTGCCTGAAAGAAACAACGGAACTAGACTTTAACATATTCCCACCAATTGCTGATGCAGTTAAACAGACATTTGTCATTACGCCATACAAGGTACGCATCCCTAAGTTCCTCCATGACCTCCCTCTGCTCCAACAGGGCACATTTCAACTTCCAGGAGCCTGGGCCAGGTTGGAATCCATGGCCCAAAGTCCCCCGAAATCGAATGGCCCTGTGGTCAGAGAAGAAGCAGGGGACCATAGAGTACAACACCTTTCTGACTGCTCTCGAAGTGAAGATGAAGTCTATCAGAGAAAGGAGCGAGCCATCGGGCGGCTCCACGTATGGTTTACGGAGCCGTTCCCGATGGACCTAACAACGTCCTGCAAGGATGCCTCTGTCACCATCTCAATCAGCAGCTTAGACGTCACGTCCAGGTTGGCGGATGTGCCAGAACTGCACCCATCCACCTCAATGGGGCAGTTGAAGTCACCACCCAACACTACTGCCCTAGTGGTGGCGAGCTCAGCCCGCAGGGCCTGGAGAACCTCCAGTCGGACATCCCTCTCAGGGGAGGCATACACGTTGATGAGCCGCACGGGCTCACCCGCCCAGGAACCGTCTGCGATGAGAAGTCTGCCACAGACGAGCTATGAGTAACTGCACCACTCTTCCTCTACACAGGTTTTGATAAATCTCCCCCTATGTGTTTTAGGAAGTGGCAGGGCAAATGTGGTGTCACTTAAACAAAGGGACACCACTTAAATAGAACCTCTTATGATCTTGTTAAATTTTATAATCCTCCCAGTTCACTGCCCACATCATGATAAACCACCCCCTGCCTTTATTTTTATTATTTGTTAGTTTTCTCCCTTGATATTGCTCTGTTTTTTCTGCTCAGTCTCAGTCAGATTCACAGACTGGGAAGGGGCGTTTCCCAGCAGGCGTGACATCATCTGAAGCCATACAGGGGAGAACTTCCTCCCTCACTCTGCTACACACAGCCCAGAGCAGTTCAGTGTGTGCAGCTGTCAGGTGTTTCCCTTTTGAGCTCTCCAGGACTTCCAGAGTACAGAGGCAGCGTTTTCCATCCGCCTTTCCCAGGAGTGTGGCAGGCTCCTGCGGAGGTCCTTCCTGCATGGAGCCCAGGGAGTCCCGGGCCTCTACTTCCCGTTCCAGGCTGGCGGGGAGTGGAGAGAAGCTATCTACAGCCAGTCTTCCGGCCTGTGGAAGAAAAGCCTGCAGACAAACGATACGTGGGGCAACCAAGACCTGAAAGAGTCTATGGAAATCTACTGCTCCAGGATGACGGCTCGGTTTACGGTTTACTTGGCTGACAGGGGTCCCAAGAAGAGAAACGACCCGAGCTAAGGGTGAGAATAAAAGCCTGCTAAGCAGAATTTGAGGCATTGGAAGAGAGGAGGAAGGTCCTTTTGGAAGGCAGTGGACTGTTAAAAGAAAAACTGCAAAATGAGGACAGATTCACCGCCATGAAATCCCCAGGTAAGGAGGTGGTGGATGATGGGGAGAGTAGTGGCGGTGAGGAGGAGGTGGAGGAGCAGTCAGAGGTGGTCAGAGAGGCTGAGGTGAGGATGGAGAGTATGGTGTTGGACAGTGGGACCCCAGCTGCCTGTGTCACCCCTGACCCCCCCCCCCCCTCAGTGAAGACCACCTTGCTGCTGCCCAAATGGTGGCCTTACCTGTGACATCCGATGAGAGCGAGGAGGACAGTGATGGCGGGATGCTCCGGGCCATTATCCTGCAGGAATCCCCCACTCACTTCCAGACCTTTTCCTTTGGTGAGGATCTGGGCCCTGAAGGAGGTAAAAAGAAAGGGCAGAAGAGCAAAAAAAAAGGAAAATGGGAGAAGTTACCCAGTTTGTTTTTTGTCCTTTCCAGCAGTCTGAGAAGTCGGTTCAGGCTGTTGGGCCCCCCACTCTGCAAGACCCCGCTTCTGAGGTGGAGCGGGGCCAGCATGGGGGGTACAGTGTGGAATCCAAGATGGCAGAGGGAGATGCTGAGAAGCCCTCCTGTCCTGTTGGTAAGGAAGGGCAGGACAGGTCTAAAGTGGGGGGCGGTCCCCTGTGAGGGGGGGGGGGGGGGAGTGTCCAGGCATCAGCTGGACACTCCATGCGGTCGTTCAATGCAAGTGCAGACATAATGGAAACTTCCCCTGTGGGGAAGGGGATTTTCTGCACGTCACATGGTGTAGGAGGAGGGGCGACCCTGCTCACGGAAGTGACGTCGGAAAACAGAGATGGTGACATCAGTGGCAGAGATGTGATGTCAGAGGCAGAGTTAGTGACATCGGCACCAGCAGTCTGTCTCAAGCCAGCAACATTACAGTATATCCCGGCCAGCTCAGTCAAAAGTAAGTGTGAAAGAGCTACTACACTAAAAGGGTTTAGTAATACCTGTTTGAATGATGAGAGTGGTAGTGCTGTGGTTGAGAGGTGTGGTAGTACAGTGAATGGGAGGAGTGGTAGTGCTGTGAATGAGGGTAGTGCTGTGAATGGGAGGAGTGCTAGTGCTGTGAATGAGGGTAGTACAGTGAATGGGAGGAGTGGTAGAGCTGTTGATGGGAGGAGTGCTAGTGCTGTAGATGGGGGGAGTGGTAGTGCTGTGGATGAGGGGAGTGGTAGTGCTGTGGATGAGGGGAGTGGTAGTGCTGTGGATGAGAGGAGTGGTAGTGCTGTGGATGAGAGGAGTGCTAGTGCTGTGGATGGGAGGAGTGGTAGTGCTATGAATGGAAGGAGTGTCAGGGCTGTGGATGAGAGGAGTGATAGTGGTGTGGATGAAAGGAGTGGTAGTGCTGTGTATGGGAGGAGTGGAAGTGCTGTGGATTAGAGGAGTGGTAGTGGTGCAGATGGGAGGAGTAGTAGTGCTATGGATGGGAGGAGTGGTGCTGTGGATGGGAGGAGTGGTGCTGTGAATGGGAGGAGTGGTAGTGGTGCAGATGGGAGGAGTGGTAGTGCTGTGGATGAGAGGAGTGGTAATGGTATGAATAGGTGGAGTGTTATGGATGGGAGGAATGATTGTGGTGTTAGTGCTGGTGGCTCTGGTGTGTCGGGGTCTGGTCCGGCTGCCCCCCCAGTCGCCAGGAGTTATGCAAGTGTGGCGGCTGGGGGTTCGGGAAGTTCAGTGAGTTCTTTACCTTTGGAATCCGGAAATGGTCACTTGCAGCGTCGCCTCCTGGAGGCGCTTAGGAGAGGAGAGA
Organism: Hyla sarda; assembly: GCF_029499605.1. Taxonomy (NCBI): domain Eukaryota; kingdom Metazoa; phylum Chordata; class Amphibia; order Anura; family Hylidae; genus Hyla; species Hyla sarda. The sequence goes on from NC_079191.1 coordinate 426,105,571, forward strand.
GGACGCTCCAGGTAGAGGGAAAGGAGGTGGACCTGTCTTTTTGGGTGGAGAGACATGGTCTTCATGGGCTTCTTCTCCAGATGGGTTTCAGGGCTAGGGACATCTTTGCCCTGATCCACCTGTTCGGCTCCTTTGAGTTTGACGTCAGCTTTGTTAGGCCAGAGGGACTTGATCTTTTCTGGTCTAATTATGAGCTGATGAAGAACGAGCCCGGATGGCGGGATTTTGCTGTAAAAGCGGTATCCCGCCAAAGCATGCTGAAGAAGGTGACCATATTAACCCGTAATGAGTCACTTTCATGCTACAATATCATGACCTGGCTGGGCAGGTATGGGGAGGTGACGGACGTTCCCCGAAAGAATTTTGACGAACACAAGACCCCCTCTCAGCTGAGGCGAGAGGAGAAGCGCAGGTTGGAGAGGGTCCAGGAGAATTCCCAGGTACCAGGGGTAGCTCTGGGTCCCTCTCCGGGCACGGGCTCGGTTGGTCAGCAATCTGAGGGTTTGGTTGAGACTGAGTTGGATGAGGAGGTCGGGAGAATTCGCAAAGAGGAGGGTGAGATTGCCCTCTCCTTCAGTTCTTCCCAATATGAAACATTGGATGAGGAGGAGGAGGGAGGGCAGAAACTAAATGGTGACCGTAAAAAGAAGAAGAGGAGGAGGAAAAAGGGAAAAAGTAAGGAGGTTCTGTCCTCCTTTTCTGTTACAGCCCCAGACCTGAAAAGGAACATCCCAGTCTCCGACCCTCTGATCGTCCTCTCGAATCGGTATGAGGCCCTCGGGGATACTATCTCGCCTCCTCCTCTTGAGGGAGAGGAAGAGGGGCAGGAGGTGGTGCAGCCTCCAGGGGGCGCCGAGCCTTCTACCCCTGAGGTGGTTTCCTCAGGGGGAAGGCAACTCTGGATTCCAAAGGTAAAGATCCTGGGATGGATTTATCCCAGAGCCTTAAAAGGAGTAAGGGGTCTTCCTCTGACTCAGATGGGGGTGGGGGAAAGGAGAGGAAGAAGGTGTAAGGGATAATAGGCCATCTAACTCAATCACTCAGGATGGCGGCACTCTCCCCACTGACGCTGGCATCTATTAACTGTGCCAGTATAAAGTCGGATACGGCTAGATTCGCAGCCTTTGATTTTCTCGGCCGCGTTGAAGCCGACATATTCCTTTTACAAGAGACCAGGTTGTCAGATCTAGCCTCTCTGGTTAAAGCCAGAAGAGAGTGGAGGTGCGGTCCCTCCCACTGGTCTCTTGTGGCTGAGCCGTATAGTGGGGTGGCAGTCCTTTTTACTGCTCCGGTTGAATGCAGACGGGTTATTGAGTTAGAAATGGGGAGGTGCCTGATCTTAGATGTCTTCATGAAGGGACAGGAGCTCCGGCTTAATAACATCTATGCCCCACAAACCAGGTGGGGCCGTAAGGATCTCTTTATGAAGATTAAGCCCTTTCTTTTTACGAGTCGGCAAGTGGTTTTTGGAGGGGACTTCAATAATGTCAGGAGGTCCCAAGATAGGAGAGGTTCCAATAATCCGCTGAATTATGACTGTGTGGCCCTCAATAATATAGTTAGGGAAGCTCGCCTAGAGGATGCCCACATCCGGAGCCTCTCAGGCCATGTGGGTTTCACCTTTCATCGAGGTAGCTGCAGGTCTAGGTTAGACAGGTTTTATTTGAAGGAGGAAGCCATCTCTTCCGCAGTGTCCGTGGTTGAGGTGGAGTTCTCTGATCACTGTATGATTTTGTTTTCCCTGAATGTTTCAGAGACCCCCCGGATGGGTAAAGGTTATTGGAAGCTGAATTCGTCCCTCCTGGTGGAAGCGGAGGTAAGACAGTCCTTTGAGGATTTTCTTCAGAGTCAGGTTCCTTTACTGGATCTTTGTAGTAATAAGCTGGAGTGGTGGGAGATATTCAAGAAGCGGGTTGCGGGGTTCTTCCGCCAGCTCTCGAGTCTCAGGTCCCTGAACAGGTATCGCCTGTATCAGGGTCTAAGGAGGAAACTCGAGCTTCTCATCTCGACTGGAGGTAGCCAAGAGGATATCTCTAGAGTGAAGTCCTTGCTGATGAGGTGTCAGTATGATAGGCACGCATCTTTGATTTTTGAGAGGGAATACGGGAGGTACCGCTCGCCCGACCAAACTGCAAGATGTCAGTGAGTAGTAAAGCCATTTCAGGACTGATTGATAGTACAGGATCTCTGAATCGGTCCAGATCAGGGATCTTGGAGGTTGTCAGATCCTTCTACTTGCACCTCTTGGGAAGGAAGGATCTGGATCGGGATGTGATGTCGGGTTTTCTGGCTGAAGCCATTCCTGAGCCAGGGGTAGACCCCTCTCTTGGGGTTTTGGCAGAAGAGATCAGGGAAGAGGAAGTGAGACTGGCGATCGAGGGGCTCGCCCTTAAGAAGTCGCCAGGTTCGGATGGCTTAACATCTGAGTGGTACAGGACCTTTAAGGAGTCTTTAGCTCCCCCCTTGACTGAGGTATTCAATGAGTGTCTCTCCTCGGGCACTCTTCCGAAGTCAATGAGGAGGTCAGCCCTGATTCTTCTCTCAAAGGGTAAAGATCCCAGCCGTATTGAGAATTGGAGGCCCATAGCTCTTCTCAATACGGACAGGAAGCTTCTGGCTAAAATACTGTTTAATCGGTTGGTGAAGTTTGCACCCCGACTCCTTTCGGAGGCCCAGCACTGCACTGTTCCAGGCCGAAGCACCTTAAGTGCTGTCCTTAGTGTCAGGGAGGCAGTGGAGCGGAGTAGTGCAGGTCTCTGGAAGGGGTACTTGCTGTCCTTGGATCAGGCCAAAGCATTTGATCGGGTGAACCACGATTACCTCTGGTCCGTCCTCCTGAGATGTGGCTTACCAAGTACTTTTGTTAATTGGCTTAAGATCTTGTATGCAGGGGCAGAGAGTTTCCCTCTGGTGAACGGTTGGTCTGGCCGCTCTTTTGAGGTGGGGTCCGGAGTCCGTCAGGGTTGTCCTTTGAGCCCGCTCTTATATGTGTTCGCGATCGATCCCTTCCTTAGGAGGTTGAGTCGCGGACCATTGGCGGGAGTCGGGATGAGTCTGGCGGAGCCGGCTGTCACCCAGAGAGTGGTGGCGTACGCTGATGATGTCACTATTTTCTTCTCCTCGAGGGAGGAGGTCGATGTGGTGATGTCAGAGGTGGACCCCTACTCGGAGGCATCCGGGTCCAAGATCAATCGGGATAAGTGTGAGAGTCTCTGGCTGGGAGGGGGGATCCCACGTTTGATTTCCCGGACACCCTTCCAGGGCCCCAAGAATCAGCAAAAGTCTTAGGCATCACATTTGGCCAGGATGATTATCCCACCAAAAACTGGGATGGTAAGCTCCAGGATGCCACTCAGAGGGTAAACCAGTGGAAGGGTTGGTCTTTGACCCTCAGGGAAAGGGTACACCTGATCAAATCGTACCTGCTCTCCTTGTTTATCTATCTGGGCAGTGTATGTATCTTACCAGAGGCTTACTACACTAGGATCTACAGCCTATTTTTCCAGATGTTATGGGGAAACAGGATGAACCTAGTCAAGAGGGAATTTACGTACCGCACGAGAAGACTAGGGGGTTTATCTATAGTAAACCCTATGGTGTTCTTTACGAACACCTTCTTGAAAGCTAACATCGCAAACCTCTGGAAAGAGAGGGCTCCTCCGTGGGTTATCTCCTGCAGGGAATGGTTTCGGCCTTTCTTCCAGGAATGGGAGAGAGGAGGGCGAGTGAAGGACCTCCGTACGCCCCATGGATATCTTCCGGCTTACGCTACCCCGACTCTGAAGTCGATACGTCGGTGGGGTCTGGGAGATCAGGACCCAATCAAGGCAGTTCCTTGACAAACGGGTTCTGTTGACCCACTTCCAGAAGCCTCTGGCGCTCAGGGACTGCCCAGGTCGGGATCTGAGGGTGGGATTGTATCTTTTGAACATGAAAAGGATCCCCCAGAAGTTTTGGGACTTGGCCTGGCGCTGCTTTCAGGGGAAGCTATATGTGAGGGACAATCTGAAGTACCGGAACTCTGATGACCGGAGAGGTCCCCGAGAAGAGTGCGGGGACACGCTGGAAAGCATGGACCACTTCCTGCTTCATTGTCCCTTTAATATAGGGGTTTACAACAGGGGGGGTGCTTCCATCGGCTGGAGTCAACTTGCCAGCCTTACCTATCCAGAGTGGGCTTATGGGGCATTCAGGACTCTGGGTGGCCGAGACCGGGGCACTTTATTCTTAGTTAGTTTAGTAGTTAGGTACTACACGTGGAACGCACGGTGTTTAGTGTCGACCCAACAGAAAATCCTCTCCGAGGTGGAGGTCTGTATGAATATCACGTCTTTGGAGTATGGCAGTCTTGGTACCAGTAGGGCTTCTCTCCTATGGAAAGGGTTTTCTTTTGATGTGCCCTAGGTATTAGGCCTTTTGGGCCAAATACCTTTATTTTGATTAGGGGCAGTGATATAGGGACAGGGTTAGGGTAAGTGTAGGATTAGTTTAATGAAGAGATAGCGATAGTGAGAGATAGGGTAGAGTTAGGGAGAGAGTTCAAATTCATATCAGGCTTGCCATCCTCCAATCCTGGTGGTGGGCTAATGCATGGACACCATAGCTTTTTGTTTTGTTTAGAACGTGGAGGCTGATAAAGGGCTTACAGGCACTGAACTTGGGCTTTATAAAGGGTTTGCATTGTTTTGTAGTATTTCATGTTTTTGTTATGTTGTTCTGTATAGGTAGGTGGTCGGGTCTTAGTTAGGTTGGGTGGGAGACTTTGGGTTGGGCAAGAAAGCACTCATGTTCGGACTTCATGTTGTTTTTGGGTGCCTGGTGTGGGTCAGTAAGACAAGACTTTGCTGTTCAAAACCATATCGGACTATGACCCTCATCCAGGTGGGGGTGGTGTGGGTGATGGGTATAGTAAGAATTAATTTAGTGAAGTAGGTTATTGTCGCTAATTATTTTATTGTGTGTATACTGTATATATAATCTTAATGGGGGTATAGTTATGGCAGTCGGACTAGCTTAAGCTGTTATGGAGAGAAGGGAAAATGGAGGGGGGGAATGGGGAAGAGAAAAAAAAATAAAAAATTGTAAATAACATCTGTCCAAGTCGAGATTTATTTCTGTTATAGTGAAGTAAGCTATATTTCTGTTATTTATGCTAGGAGAAAGTACAAAAATATATACATATATATAAAAAATAAATAAATAAAAAATAAAATAAAAATTGTAATATAGTTTAGTATATGTGTGTTGGTGTGTAGTGTGTTTGTGGGTAAAATTAAAAAATAAATAAATTAAAATTATTTCTGTTATAGCGAAGTAAGCTTTATTTCTGTTATTTATGCTAGGGGAAAAAATGTAGTATAGTTTAGTATATGTGCATTGGTCTGTAGCTAGGTAAGTTGTGTGTTTGGGGGTAGTGTTATTCATATATGTATATATATATATATTTATATATGTATGTATATATATATATATATATATTTTTTTTTTTTAAGTATAGTTTAGTATAACGGGTGTTGGTGTGTAGCTAGGTAAGTTGTGTTTTTATGGTGTGTTTATGGGTAGGGTGGTTTATATTTGTGTATAAAGAGAAAATAATAATAATAATAATAGTAATAATAAAAAAATGCAAATTTATTTAAAAAAAGAAAAAAAATTTAAAATAATAAAAAAAATTTTGGTAAATAATTGTCAAGTAGAATTTTTATTTATTTATTTAATTTTTATTTATTTTTATTTTATTTATTTTTTTATAGCGAGGTAAGCTATATTTCTGTTATTTATAATATATAAAAAAAAAGGAAAAAACATTTTTTCATTTTGGCATAATAGGAGTGTTGGTGTGAATTAAAGCTAGTTTAAGTTGCGTGTGTAATGTCGTGTGTAGTGTCTTGAGTTATTATAGCTGGGCTGGCCGGATAGGCAGGATTTTGGTTCTGAGGTGGTTTTGTGTTATAGTTATTGCTAGTCATGCTTATTTTTGTGTTTTGCTTTAGAAACGGAAAGTTTTATTTACCGTATATACTCGAGTATAAGCCGAGTTTTTCAGCACGATTTTTCGTGCTGAAAACACCCCCCTCGGCTTATACTCGAGTGAACTCTCCACCCGCAGTGGTCTTCAACCTGCGGATCTCCAGAGGTTTCAAAACTACAACTCCCAGCAAGCCCGGGCAGCCATTGGCTGTCCGGGCTTGCTGGGAGTTGTAGTTTTGAAACCTCCGGAGGTCCGCAGGTTGAAGACCACTGCGGCCTTCGACATCATCCAGCCCCCTTTCACCCCCTTTAGTTCTGTACAGTACTCACCTCCGCTCAGCGCTGGTCCGGTCCTGCAGGACTGTCCGGAGAGGAGGTGGTCCGGTGGGATAGTGGTTCCGGGCTGCTATCTTCACCGGGGAGGCCTCTTCTAAGCGCTTCGGGCCCGGCCCCAGAATAGTCACGTTGCCTTGACAACGACGCAGAGGTACGTTCATTGCCAACATACTTCTGCGTCATTGTCAAGGCAACGCCTCTATTCCGGGCCCGAAGCGCGGAGAAGAGGCGCCCCCGGTGAAGATAGCAGCCCGGAACCACTATCCCACCGGACCACCTCCTCTCCGGACAGCCCTGCAGCACCGGACCAGCGCCGAGCGGAGGTGAGTACTGTACAGAACTAAAGGGGGTGAGAGGGGGCTGGATGATGTCGAAGGCCGCAGTGGTCTTCAACCTGCGGACCTCCGGAGGTTTCAAAACTACAACTCCCAGCAAGCCCGGACAGCCGATGGCTGCCCGGGCTTGCTGGGAGTTGTAGTTTTGAAACCTCTGGAGGTCCGCAGGTTGAAGACCACTGAGGGCGGATGATGACAAGAGGATGATGAAGGGGGGGTGTGGGATGATGACAAGAGGATGATGAAGGGGGGGGGTGGGATGATGAAGGGGGGTGGGGATGATGACAAGGGGATGATGAAGGGGAGATGTGTGGGATGATGACAAGGGGATGATGACAGGTGATGATGATGAGGGTCTGGATGATGACAGGCGGTGATGAGGATGTTAATGACGGGTCTGGATGATGACAGGGGGGGATGATGTATTTCCCACCCTAGGCTTATACTCGAGTCAATAACTTTTCCTGGGATTTTGGGTTGAAATTAGGGGTCTCGGCTTATACTCGGGTCGGCTTATACTCGAGTATATACGGTATGTTTATAATAATGTTTGTATTTCTGTAAAGTTTTATATTTTTATAATAAAAGAGTTTCAGTGTGAGATGAGATATGATTGGCTAAGGCTGCACACACACACACCCCTCAGCACTCCAAGACTGCATTTCCTGATTTTGGACTTCTGCCAGGCCAACAGGAGTCCAAAGTCTGTGCAAGAGATGGGGGGAAATGTGCTCTGGACAAGTAGGGAGACACCTAGTGGCAGCTTTTTTTTAAACACAAAACATAGAAAACTTCATCTTTTTTTAAACAAAGTACATTAGAGAGATATTTTATTTACCAAAAGGAGTGCAATAGGAAAAAAATAGTTTTAAAGGACAACTGCAGCGGCATTATACTTAGAAGTGTTTGATCGCGGGGGGTCCGACCGCTGGGACCCCCCCCCGTTCTCCCTAACGGGGCGTCGCCATAAGCGCTTATGGTGAGCACTAAGGTGCGTATGCTGCCTCACCGCCTCTCCCATAGAGATGTATGGAGGAGGGGTGCCAGCCGCAACGTCATGCTGCGGCTGGCACGCCCCCTGCACGGGAGAGCCGTGGCCCCGTACAGGAAATCGCCGGGGGCCCCAGCGTTCGGACCCCCCGCGATCAAACACTTATCCCCTATCTTGAGGATAGGGGATAAGTGTTTGTAATGCTGCAGATGTCCTTTAATGAGAGTGGGCATTTAAACAGTGTGTCTCCAGCTGTTGCATAACTACAACCCCCAGCATGCCCGGACAACCTTTGGTTGTCCGGGCATGCTGGGAGTTGTAGTTTTGCAATACTCGGAAAATATAAGAGTGGATGTTAGTGGCAGAGGCAGTCAGTAATATGGAGTCACCCTGCTCCGCTCACCCACACTCACTCCTCGTGCTCGAAAAGCTTTTATTTCTAAATCTTGCAGGTTCTGAGCCGTCATTAAATTTGCATATAATGGAGCGAGCGCCCCGACACATGAATGCAGCTTACTGCACGACGCTGCGGCTGAGACATCCTGAGGACGGCACCCACGTCATGCTACAACTGTACAGGGGGAACCCCTCCTACTCTCCCTCCACTGTGCCAATAAAGTAAGTACACCCCCTCCGTCAGGACCTTTATACAGGATGATTATTGGGGCCACGGGAAGGCTCAAAAAGCCCTCCAGGTCCTGTTTCCCCCCCCCCCCCCCGCCATTTGTGTAAAAAAAAAGCATGCGGTAATTAGTTGTGGTACCACAACATGTCAACACAGCCTTATAGGGTGGATATCTAAGTGCGTTGTTGATTTATTGCTAAATAACCCGTCTCATTGTGAGGATTTAACTCATTTGTTGTTTTGCTGGACACACGTAGGACAATGAGGAAATAGTAGATATACACCTCCTCTCTCTGTATACTGCTGCTATCTCTGTGGGATCAAGACATATAGTAATTATACACTTCCTCTCTCTGTATACTGCTGCTATCTCTGTGGGATCAAGACACATAGTAATTATACACGTCCTCTCTAGCTCCATCTGTATACTGCTGCTATCTTTATGGGATCAGGATATACAGTTGTTATACACCTCTCCTCCAGTTCTACCTGTATACTGCTGCTATATTGACATCACGACCCCCACCACGGGAACCCAGCGCTCTAAACATATTGTTTAGAACGACGAGTACGGCATGGAAATCGTTGGGGTCCCTGCTGGGACTCACGTGATCAGACATCTAATCCCCTATCCTTTAGATAGGGGATAAGATGTCTAGGGGGGCGGAGTACCCCTTTAAGTGCCAGTGCACATACCCAAAAGTTAATCCTTTGCAACCGTATAACCCCTAGCAAATTCCCTGCATGAGTCCCATTCTTCAGAAAAAGGCTCGTGCAGGGAACCTGCTGGGTGTCCTACGGTTGCCTCGGCAACTCTCCCACCCAGCATCAGCTGCCTCTCTGCACCACATGCTGCAGATCGCGCAGGAGAGCAGCTTTGGACATTTAAAATAAAAAATAAAAACTCATGTCATCCATTTTGCTAACACTATTTTTCACACACAGAAATAAAATAAATGAGTCGAACAAGTCAAAGAACTGTTTTAAAAAAGGGGGAACTTTATTTATTATTTCTTACAATGTTTGTGTAGGGATTTTATGTAACCTCCATCACTCACTAAGAGCGAACAGTAACTAATACTCAGGACAGGAAAAACCTCCAGAGGGGAGGAAACCTGTAGGGAATCCATGGCTACTGTACTGCCCTTCCTCTGGGCATACTAAAGGAGGTTACCTCTAGAATTTGGGCAAAGTGTCTGTGTATGTGCGTGATTCCAGGGGTTATGTCTTCATCCAACTTCTTGCTGTAGGTCCGGAAATGCGACTCCACATGCTGGAAATACTGCATCTAAGATAGGAAAAGAAAAGATAGATTATCTACATGTTTATTATAGAAATGCACATGGAACTGCACTAAAGACCTTTAGGACACAACAATATGACACTTACCGGCAGTCACAGTCATGTGTATGAGTCTCCATTCCCGGGTACAGCGTCCAGCATCGGCCTCTGACTGATGAACAATGAGCAGGAGCCGTGTTATTTCTGCTCAGTGCTGCTCCCTGGTGGACAATGGTTATGACATCACATGTGTGACACGCTGCTCCTCCTGGGAGTTCTATTTGAGTAGTGCTGCTCTCTGATTGGCTGGAAGAAAAAAAAAAAAGAAAAAAAAAAAGCTTTTTAACATATTCTGCCTGACTGTTATCTAAGGGATTTTTTGGCAATTTTTATTAAAATGGCGCTACTCTCCGTGGGTGCGTTATCTTTGTTTCTCCTAACCAGACACTCAGTATTTGTAATATCATTTGGTGGCCCCAACAGCCTGGGCCCATAGGTTTCATACACGACTGTTGAGACTTATTGCTCTTCAACCCTCTATGACCACCCTCCCCTTTTAAATAACTATATACAAATAACTCACACTGACACCTTTAACTTTTTAAATGGGTGGGAATCGGCCACAGCTTATTATAAATATATAAATAACCAAAATTATAAAACACGAACAAGGCACTCTTTGGCTTCTTGCCAACCCGCGAGGTACTGCCACACCGTCCTGTGCGGAGGTCTACTCCGGGTTGACCCCGCTTCTTCTATCTTCCTTCCGCCACGGAGACCAGTTAGACCTACACTGGGCTCCGACCCCCACCCAATAGGTACAACCCATGCTCAATCCCATCATGCAGTCCCGTCAGAAAGATATCAAGCCCAATATCGGAGAGATGAACCCCATCTGCCCTAAGGAGATCCCGGTTGTCCCCTTCCAGCTGCATATGCCTAACTACCACGCCGGAACGGAGACGCACAAAACGAGACATCGCGCGTTCACCGTCCGGCGTGCCCTTTGCACCGCCGCGAGGTCCCATGCACCATGCCACACTGCACGTGGAGCGATCCAGGACCACACCAGGAGGAGCTCCGAGAAGAAACTAGGGAACCTCACACAATCTGCCCGCATCATGGTGAGGAGCTCCGCCAAAGGTGTGGAACAGAGATCGTTGCCGCCAACATGTAACACGAGCAGCACCGGACCCTTGGCGGCCTGGCTGATAGAAACCACCTCGGTCAGCACTTGGGGCCACCTCAACCCTCCGATACCAAGCTAACAAAGCTCCACATCTCGAAAACCAAGGTTCCTGCCGCCAGGACGTACTAAAGCCCTCTGACTTGCCCGGAAGACATAAGAATGTCCCAACACTCACACCACCGGCCGAGGACCATCTGGAAAAGAAAAATCACAAATCAATCATCAAGTCAGGGCGAATATAACGCGCATAACATGCAGAAGGCCAGCGCCCAATTCTCTGCACCTCAGCTTCCGGCAACCCCGCCCTGGCCGCCTCCGTTGCCGCCCCGATCCGAAAAGAGTGAGTCCCGAACTCACGAAAATCCAAACCCACCAACGATAGACAACACCGGAAAACTGACAAAAACTGAAATTGCGTGAGCGCAGAACCATCCGCATGCAGCAAAAAGGCCCGTCCCTGCGGCCGCAAGGCCAGGTAGGCAGAAACCAAACGAAAAGGGCAAGCTTCACCAGACACCGCATACAGCACCAGCCAAGAGCCCCTCCCCGCCTGATCCATCTTCGACCGCCGAATGTGCAACCGAACAAAACAGTCGCCCAAAAACACATCCGCCTCCCCCAGACCTCCAGGGCGGAGACGGGAAGGAGGGAGCAACTCGCCAATCCGCATTGCCCCGAAAAAAGCCAGCGCAAAAGAAGCGGAAAACAAAATTGACTCGAAAGCGGACGTACAAACGCTGCCCGTCGCTACCACCAGCCGACCCAAAAGAGGGTACGAAACAAGGCGCCGAACATCAAGGCGGACCCGCTCTAGGGCCCAACCCTTAAGGGCCTGATGGACTACAAAAAACTTGGTAACATCCGCCCAACCCAGGAGCTGAAAATAAAACGCAATCCCAGCCATACGTCGCGCAGCAACCGCGCCAGACACACCCCTGTAACGTAGTGACAGCAAGTAATCCAATGTAGCTTCCAACCTGGTTGGACCCACAGCGTAGACATCACGGCCACCCACCAAATCCAACCACTCAGCCCACGCCTTACCGTGTGAAGACCACGTTGCTGGCGCCACAGAGGAACGCACCAGGGACATCAAACACTCCTCACGATGTCCCATAGGCTGTCTAGGCACGGGAAGCCCTCCAAATTCGCCTGCGGAAGCAACATAAGAAAATCCTGCCAAAGGAAGCGAGAAAGATCATCAGCCACTTTATTCTCAACACCCGGAACATGTTGGGCCCTGAAATAAATGTTAAACTCCAAATAAAGGAGCACCAAACGATGCAACAAATCCAGCACGGGGGGAGAAGCAGAAGACAGGCAGTTAATCGCTGAGACCACCCCCATATTATCAGACCAAAAACAAATTTGCATGTCACTGAAATCATGACCCCAGAGCTCCACTGCCACAACAATCGGAAACAGCTCCAACAGCACCAAGTTACGGCAAAACCCAGAGGAACGCCACGACTCTGGCCACTCCCCGGCACACCACCGAGACCCGAAAACAGCCCCAAAACCAGCCGAGCCCGCCGCATCCGTGAAAAGAGAAAGCTCAGTGTTCGTCACAACAGGGGACTGCAAACAAGTACGCCCATTGTACGAATCCAAAAAACTCAACCACACCGAGACATCAGCTTTCAGCGATCTCGTAACACGGATGCGGTGACTCAGCAACTTCACCCCTTTGATAGCCAAGGACAACCTGCGAGAGAAAACCCTGCCAACTGGCATCACCCTGCATGCAAAATTCAACAGACCAAGCAAAGACTGAAATTGTACCAAAGACACCTTACGCGCCCCATGGAAACCCAACAAAAGCGAGCGCATCCGCTCCTCCTTTTCCGAAGGAAGACGGAAAACCATTGCCTGCGTGTCAATCTCAATACCCAGAAAGGACAACACAGTAAAAGGACCCACCGTCTTGTCCTCGGACAAAGGAACACCAAAACAACCCATGAAAAAACGGAAAGAGTCAAGCAAAAATTGGCACATATCAGCACCTGCAGGGCCTACAAACAAAAAATCATCCAAATAATTCGTCACTGCCGACGACCCACACTCATATCTCACCACCCACTCAAGGAAAGAGTCAAAAAGCTCAAAATAGTGGCAAGATATGGAGCAGCCCATAAGGAGGCACGCATCATAGTAGTATTCCCCATCCAAAAAACAGCCCAACAAATGATGACAATCCACACCAGCCCTTCGCACCAACTCAACCGCCCGATCAAACGACACGTATTGCACAGAGGAATCCTCCTCCGGAATACCGTCGTTGACCGACATGCCAACTGGGTGTGATAAATGATGAATCAACCTGAACTTCCCCGCCTCCTTCTTAGGGACCAAACCCAAGGGTGAAACCCTCAAATTCGGAAAGGAGGGGACGGGAAAGGACCCTCCATCCTACCCTTGGACACTTCCTCCGACAACTTGGCCCTCAAAACTTCGGGGTGATCCCTCGCAGATTTGAGGTTAGGAGCAAAACAGGGGGAACTGTCAAACAAAAAGGGGATGAAAAAAACAAACGAAAACACAAAACGCAATTGCCCGGCCGCCTCCTTATTAGGATAAAGGTCGAGCCACGGCCCCATCGCGACCACGCTCACCGGGGTCCTTCTGTTCACTAGGGGCATGGGGCCTGCCGGGCAATTTGGAACCTGGACGGGGGCATTTAACATCTGCATGTGCTCCACCGCAGGAGGAGCACTCATGCTTGTATTTGCAGAGCCCAAAGAACCTGCAATGGCCCTCGTTAAAGAGCCAGCAGGAACCCGGGCGGCGCACGGCCACTGAGCTGGGCCCGGAGCCCTGACCAGCTGCAGCGGCCCCGGCCTGAAAGGGCGCCAGTCTGGGGGACAACATCAAGCGAAGCCACACATCCGTTACTTTAACCCACCAACCCATTTCCGGTTGAAGGGCCAGACGCCGCCTGAATCCCTCGTCGTACCGCCACCACGTGGAACCCCTGTGTGACTTGTACGAGGAGTGAATCAAGTCCTGATAAACAATTCAGCACACCTTTCAGGATGCTTCTGGCCCATAACACACCCCAAAACACTAAATGCCTGCAACCAAGTAGACATAGTTTTTGCCACCTTAGGCCTAAGACTGCTCACCCACAGGTCTACGTTCCTTATCCACAGTATGTTGGTCCGTGCACACAAGAGACCAAATATCCACGTACCCATTCACCCAGATCTTTTCCTTTACCTCACTAGACAAATGAGCCCCCAAAGGGCTAATGCCACAAAATAAAGTGTCCTTTAAATCAACAGCCTTAGGGGAAGGGGAGGTAGGAGGAATAACCACGGCCGACCCACCAGATAACTGGTCGGCCAGAGACCTAAGGGCCGGAACCAGAGCACCCGCCCCCGTACCCCAAGCCCCAGAATAGTTTCATTCACCAAGTCCAGAAGAGGGTCCAGAAGAATCCACGGAAGGAGGAACCACAGAAGGAGGCACCACGGCAGGAGGCACCATGGCAGGGATCGCCACAGAAGGGACAGAAACAACACCACCACCAGCGGCCGCGGAACTAGGCCGCCGCACTGAACGGCACCTGGAACCGCGTCTAAAGCCGGACTCAGACTGGTCAGAATAGGAGGAAGATCCAGAGGAGGAGGAAGGGGACCTCCAGCGGGAGGACCTGGCCGGCCCCGCCGGTGACGTGACCTAGACACCCTGGAGGAATGTCTATGCCTCCTCCTAGAGCCAGAGCGGGAGCGGCGGCAGCTACGCCTGTGCCACCCCCTGGCCCTAGCTGGGGAGGGAACACGGGAGCCCCCTCGGGAGCACTCCCTGCATTCTCTAGGGGCAGATGAAACAGCTGCAGCAAGAGGCGCTGCAGCAGCTGAAACAGCAATGCCGGCTGCAGGGGCAGGAAAAGGGGGGGGGCAGAGGCTGTAAGAAAACGACTGGGGCCTGAACCCCGGCAGCCTCGGTAAAGGCAGCGCTGTCTCCAGCAGTGGGAAAAAGCAGGGGGGAGAGGGCAAAGCCTGGGCAGGAGCCAGGCTATCAGGGGCCGAGGAAAATGCAGGAGTCGGAGGGACCGCCGACTCCATGGAGGAGCCGGAACTCACTTGTGCTCCCATTGCAGCCGCAGCGGAGGAGTGAGGGCTTCCGGGTGCAGAAGGGAACTTCAAGCTCATCTGCGGCTGCGCAGAAGAACCGGAGGCTGTGACACGTGACCGGGAGCGAGGTGAGGGGGAAGGGGAGCTGGGGCTAAGCCGAGCAGGAGGGCGGGACTGACGAGAGGACCGCCGGCCTCCGACACAGGCACTACAGGCACCGGCAGAACAGGAGGGGGAGAAAGCTCGGCTAACAAGCGAGCCAGCCATCCCTCACCCTCCTGCGCCACCCGAGCCCGAATCTGAGTATCTATATCCATCCAACCGGCAGTCAGGAGATCCAAAACTCCGGGTCCTGGGAAGATTGGAGGGGGGAAGGGAGCGCAGGGCTTATAAACCCCCAGGGAGGAGCCCTAAAAGCCCGGGAAGAGAAAGCTATCTGATAGGCGCACTCCTTCCCCCCACCTTTGGGACCTACTACCTGCTGTAACCAGGCAGACTCTGGGGGGGGGGGGAGGGGGGGGAGGGTGACCCAACTATCTTTTCCTGTTAACCCCTACCGGCTCTCCAGTCAGGGAGCAAGCTAGTTAAGCACAGCTTGCCCCTCCAAGATCAGTGCAGCTCCGGGAGGCTCAATGAGCATCGCGGGCTGCCGGGACGTCTGACAAGTGACGTTTCCGACCTTGCGTCCCGGAAGCCAGCGCTGCTCATTGATTTAAAGTGGTTGTGGCTCCTGCTGCCAGTTAAAGGAGTTCTCCAACTGAAATCTTTTATCCCCCGCTGTGCCCGGGCTGCAAAGTGATACATAATAAACTTTCACTTACCTGCCTACGATCCCCCGTTGTTCAGATATCGCTGTCCCGGTCTCTTCCACTTCCTGCGGGTCGGTGACTTCACTCTGCGCTCAGCCTATCAGCGGCCGTGACGGGACATTGCTGCGGCTGCTGATAGGCTGAGCGCAGAGTGAAGTCACTGACCCGCAGGGGATCGTAGGATCGTAGGAAGGTAAGTGAAAGTTTATTATGTATCGTTTTACAGCCCAGGCACAGCGGGGGTTAGAAATTTTAGCTTAGAAAACTCCTTTAAAGATCATGCAGCATGGGCCGAGATTGACATACAACATCAGTGATCCCCTGTGGCTGTCCAATTGTTGCAAAACTACAACTCCCAGCATGTCCTGACAGCCATCTGGACGGACGTCTGTCGGAAAGGGGGGAAAAAACGCCAAGAATAAAGCAATGTGTCCTTGAAAAAACCCCACACATAAGTTGTGTTTAATCCCAGCCCGAGGAACAGACGCAATTTTTGTTTGAGGTTTTTTATTTTTGGCCAAAAATAAAATAAAAAAGACCACAAAAAACTGCTCCCTCATTTCTTTTCTCCCAAGATGCCATCTTTGTGTTATTTTTTCCAAAAACACTGAGGGAGATTTATGAAAACCTGTGAAGAGGAAAAGTTGCCCAGTTGCCCATAACAACTAATCAGATTGCTACTTTCATTTTTAAAAAGCCTCTGAAAAGTGAAAGGAGCGATCTGATTGGTTGCTATGGGCAACTGGTCAACTTTTCCTCTTCACAGGTTTTCATACATCTCCCCCAATGTGTATTATTATAACGTGATAGCCTGAGGTGTAGGGTATATGGGGTGTAGCTGTGCGGTAATTAAACGGTGTCTGATTAACCCTTTCTATTCGTGATGCCAGGGTGATGGCTCCTCTGCAGTGCTTGTCCAACCACCACCCTTCCCAAGAGCGATAGGGTGGTATGGAATAATTGAATGTCCACAACCGGAGAGTTTGTAGAAAACAGTCGGAACTTTTACTGAAGATTTTATGCAAGCTTCATAACCGGAACAGTCTCTATACAGGCAGAGATTGACAGTGGTTGGGACCTTAAGCGTTTTAGAGTCCGTAGACTGATATGCGCTGTTCTGCTGGATTTAGGGAATTTAGTTGAGGTCCAGCAGTCACGCTAGCTTTAGCGGGGATTAGTTTAGAACTCACGGTTTAGTTTCAGGCTGAGGCCGGCAGGCTTCTGGCCTTGCTTGTCTTTGAAAGTTGTGCAAACCCATCCTGCTAGTCCGGCATCCATGAGAGCAGCAACCCAAGAGAGAGCGATCACTGGCCACAGCTCCCTTATATGGGCAGGGGGTGGACTAAAGCTCACTGGTCCATTACTTCTGTCAATTATCTTTACAAAGGGTTATGGGTAATCATGTGACCCAAGGGCCTCCACAGGTCCTCCAACATACCATAGAGGAATTAACATAGTCACATGACTGAAAGTCCTGCGACACTACAAAGGTAAGTATACTAATATGCATTATTAAATATGTACACATAAACATTATAAAATTGGAGAAGGAGGAGGCGACTAGGGACTGTCCCACCTGGGGGACCCTACCTGAACGTAGTAACTCTGACTTTGGGGACCACCATACAAGGTACGGTATGCAATACGGTACCGGGACACCACAATAATAGATCTTTTAGTGCATTTACATTTTAATATATCACTATATAGGGGGAGATTTATCAAAACCTGTGTAGAGGAAGAGCGGTGCAGTGCAGAAGCAATCTGATTGGTTGCTATGGGTAACTGCACCACTCTTCCTCTACACAGGCTTTGATAAATCTCCCCCTATGTGTTTTAGGAAGTGGCAGGGCAAATGTGGTGTCTGTCACGATGCCGGCTGGCAGGTAGTGGACCCTCTGTGCCAGAGAGGGATTGGCGTGGACCGTGCTAGTGGACCGGTTCTAAGCCACTACTGGTTTTCACCAGAGCCCGCCGCAAAGCGGGATGGTCTTGCTGCGGCGGTAGTGACCAGGTCGTATCCACTAGCAACGGCTCACCTCTCTGGCTGCTGAAGATAGGCGCGGTACAAGGGAGTAGGCAGAAGCAAGGTCGGACGTAGCAGAAGGTCGGGGCAGGCAGCAAGGATCGTAGTCAGGGGCAACGGCAGAAGGTCTGGAAACACAGGCAAGGAACACACAAGGAACGCTTTCACTGGCACTAAGGCAACAAGATCCGGCAAGGGAGTGCAAGGGAAGTGAGGTAATATAGGGAAGTGCACAGGTGAAAACCCTAATTGGAACCACTGCGCCAATCAGCGGCGCAGTGGCCCTTTAAATCGCAGAGACCCGGCGCGCGCGCGCCCTAGGGAGCGGGGCCGCGCGCGCCGGGACAGAACAGACGGGGAGCGAGTCAGGTAGGGGAGCCGGGGTGCGCATCGCGAGCGGGCGCTACCCGCATCGCGAATCGCATCCCGGCTGGCAGCAGGATCGCAGCGCCCCGGGTCAGAGGACGTGACCGGAGCGCTGCAGCGGAGGGAGTGAAGCGAGCGCTCCGGGGAGGAGCGGGGACCCGGAGCGCTCGGCGTAACAGTACCCCCCCCCTTGGGTCTCCCCCTCTTCTTGGAGCCTGAGAACCTGAGGAGCAGACTTTTGTCAAGGATGTTGTCCTCAGGTTCCCAGGATCTCTCTTCAGGACCACAACCCTCCCAGTCTACTAAAAAAAAATTTTTCCCTCTGACCTTTTTGGCAGCCAAAATTTCCTTGACCGAGAAGACGTCCGAGGAGCCGGAAACAGGAGTGGGAGGAACAGATTTGGGAGAAAAACGGTTGAGGATGAGTGGTTTGAGAAGAGAGACGTGAAAGGCATTAGGGATACGAAGAGAAGGAGGAAGAAGAAGTTTATAAGAGACAGGATTAATTTGACACAAAATTTTGAAAGGACCAAGATAGCGTGGTCCCAACTTGTAGCTAGGGACACGGAAGCGGACATATTTAGCGGAGAGCCATACCTTGTCTCCAGGGGAAAAAACGGGGGGAGCTCTTCTTTTCTTATCCGCGAACCTCTTCATGCGTGAAGAAGCCTGTAAGAGAGAATTTTGGGTCTCTCTCCATATAATGGAAAGGTCACGAGAAATTTCATCCACAGCGGGCAGACCAGAGGGCAAGGGGGTAGGGAGGGGGGGAAGAGGGTGACGGCCGTACACCACGAAAAATGGGGATTTGGAGGAAGATTCAGAGACCCTGAAGTTATACGAAAATTCGGCCCATGGAAGGAGATCTGCCCAGTCATCCTGGCGGGAGGAAACAAAATGTCGCAAATAATCACCCAGGATCTGGTTAATTCTTTCTACTTGTCCATTGGACTGGGGATGATATGCAGAGGAAAAATTTAATTTAATCTTGAGTTGTTTACAGAGAGCCCTCCAGAATTTAGACACGAATTGGACCCCTCTATCCGAGACAATCTGCGTAGGCAACCCGTGAAGACGAAAAATGTGTACAAAAAATTGTTTAGCCAACTGAGGCGCAGAAGGAAGACCAGGAAGAGGGATGAAATGTGCCATTTTGGAGAATCGATCAACGACCACCCAAATAACGGTGTTGCCACGGGAAGGGGGTAAATCAGTAATAAAATCCATACCAATCAGAGACCAAGGCTGTTCGGGGACAGGCAGAGGATGAAGAAAACCAGCGGGCTTCTGGCGAGGAGTCTTATCCCGGGCACAGATAGTGCAGGCTCGCACAAAGTCCCCAACATCCGTCTCCAGAGTCGGCCACCAATAGAAGCGGGAGATGAGTTGCACAGATTTCTTGATGCCCGCATGACCTGCGAGATGGGAGGAGTGACCCCATTTGAGGATTCCGAGGCGTTGGCGTGGAGAAACAAAGGTCTTTCCTGGAGGAGTCTGCCTGATGGAGGCAGGAGAAGTGGAGATCAGGCAGTCAGGTGGAATGATGTGTTGCGGAGGGAGATCAACTTCTGAGGCATCCGAGGAACGAGAGAGAGCATCGGCCCTAATGTTCTTATCGGCAGGACGAAAGTGAATCTCAAAATTAAATCGGGCAAAGAACAGAGACCACCGGGCCTGGCGAGGATTCAGCCGTTGGGCCGACTGGAGGTAGGAGAGGTTCTTGTGGTCGGTGTAGATAATAACAGGAAATCTTGATCCCTCCAGCAGATGCCTCCATTCCTCAAGTGCTAATTTAATGGCTAGAAGCTCTCGATCCCCGATGGAGTAGTTCCTCTCCGCTGGAGAGAAGGTCCTAGAGAAAAAAACACAAGTGACAGCATGCCCGGAAGGATTTTTTTGTAGAAGAACAGCTCCAGCTCCTACTGAGGAGGCATCAACCTCCAATAGGAAGGGTTTGGAAGGGTCAGGTCTGGAGAGCACGGGAGCCGAAGAAAAGGCAGACTTGAGTCGTTTAAAGGAGTCTTCTGCTTGAGGAGGCCAGGACTTGGGATCAGCATTTTTCTTGGTTAAAGCCACGATAGGAGCCACAATGGTAGAAAAATGTGGAATAAATTGCCTGTAATAATTGGCGAACCCCAAAAAGCGTTGGATAGCACGGAGTCCGGAGGGGCGTGGCCAATTTAAGACGGCAGAGAGTTTGTCTGGATCCATCTGTAGTCCCTGGCCAGAGACCAAATATCCTAGAAAAGGAAGAGATTGGCATTCAGACATTTCTCAATTTTGGCATAGAGTTGGTTGTCACGAAGTCTCTGAAGAACCATACGGACATGCTGGCGGTGTTCTTCTAGATTGGCAGAAAAAATTAGGATATCGTCCAGATATACCACAACACAGGAGTATAACAGATCACGAAAAATTTCATTGACAAAGTCTTGGAAGACGGCAGGGGCATTGCACAGTCCAAAGGGCATGACCAGATACTCAAAGTGTCCATCTCTGGTGTTAAATGCCGTTTTCCACTCGTCCCCCTCTCTGATGCGGATGAGGTTATAGGCGCCTCTTAAGTCCAATTTAGTGAAGATGTGGGCACCTTGGAGGCGATCAAAGAGTTCAGAGATGAGGGGTAAGGGGTAGCGGTTCTTAACCGTGATTTTATTAAGACCGCGGTAGTCAATGCAAGGACGTAGGGAGCCATCTTTTTTGGACACAAAGAAAAATCCGGCTCCGGCAGGAGAGGAGGATTTACGGATAAAGCCCTTTTTTAGATTCTCCTGGACGTATTCGGACATGGCAAGAGTCTCTGGGGCAGAGAGAGGATAAATTCTGCCCCGGGGTGGAGTAGTACCCGGGAGGAGGTCGATAGGGCAATCATAAGGCCTGTGAGGAGGTAGAGTCTCAGCTTGTTTTTTGCAGAAAACATCCGCGAAGTCCATATAGGCCTTAGGGAGACCGGTTACTGGAGGAACCACAGAGTTACGGCAAGGGTTACTGGGAACCGGTTTTAGACAGTTCTTGGAACAAGAGGACCCCCAACTCTTGATCTCCCCAGTGGACCAATCCAGGGTTGGGGAATGAAGTTGAAGCCAGGGAAGTCCAAGAAGAATCTCCGAGGTGCAATTGGGGAGGACCAAAAGTTCAATCCTCTCATGATGAGATCCGATGCTCATAAGAAGGGGCTCCGTGCGGAAACGTATGGTACAGTCCAGTCTTTCATTATTTACACAATTGATGTAGAGGGGTCTGGCGAGACTGGTCACTGGGATGTTGAACCTGTTGACGAGAGAGGCCAAAATAAAATTTCCTGCAGATCCAGAGTCCAAGAAGGCCACTGTAGAGAAGGAGAAGGCAGAGGCAGACATCCGCACAGGCACAGTAAGACGTGGAGAAGCAGAGTAGACATCAAGGACTGTCTCACCTTTGTGCGGAGTCAGCGTACGTCTTTCCAGGCGGGGAGGACGGATAGGACAATCCCTCAGGAAGTGTTCGGTACTAGCACAGTACAGGCAGAGGTTCTCCATACGGCGTCGTGTCCTCTCTTGAGGTGTCAGGCGAGACCGGTCGACCTGCATAGCCTCCACGGCGGGAGGCACAGGAACAGATTGCAGGGGACCAGAGGAGAGAGGAGCCGAGGAGACGAAACGCCTCGTGCGAACAGAGTCCATATCTTGGCGGAGTTCCTGACGCCTTTCAGAAAAACGCATGTCAATGCGAGTGGCTAGGTGAATAAGTTCATGTAGATTAGCAGGAATTTCTCGTGCGGCCAGAACATCTTTAATGTTGCTGGATAGGCCTTTTTTGAAGGTCGCGCAGAGGGCCTCATTATTCCAGGACAATTCTGAAGCAAGTGTACGGAATTGTACGGCATACTCGCCAACGGAAGAATTACCCTGGACCAGGTTCAACAGGGCAGTCTCAGCAGAAGAGGCTCGGGCAGGTTCCTCAAAGACACTTCGGATTTCCGAGAAGAAGGAGTGTACAGAGGCAGTGACGGGGTCATTGCGGTCCCAGAGCGGTGTGGCCCATGACAGGGCTTTTCCGGACAGAAGACTGACTACGAAAGCCACCTTAGACCTTTCAGTGGGAAACAGGTCCGACATCATCTCCAGATGCAGGGAACATTGGGAAAGAAAGCCACGGCAAAACTTAGAGTCCCCATCAAATTTATCCGGCAAGGATAAGCGTATCCCAGGAGCGGCCACTCGCTGCGGAGGAGGTGCAGGAGCTGGCGGAGGAGATGACTGCTGAAGCTGTGGTAGCAACTGTTGTAGCATAACGGTCAGTTGAGACAGCTGTTGGCCTTGTTGCGCTATCTGTTGTGACTGCTGGGCGACCACCGTGGTGAGGTCAGCGACAACTGGCAGAGGAACTTCAGCGGGATCCATGGCCGGATCTACTGTCACGATGCCGGCTGGCAGGTAGTGGACCCTCTGTGCCAGAGAGGGATTGGCGTGGACCGTGCTAGTGGACCGGTTCTAAGCCACTACTGGTTTTCACCAGAGCCCGCCGCAAAGCGGGATGGTCTTGCTGCGGCGGTAGTGACCAGGTCGTATCCACTAGCAACGGCTCACCTCTCTGGCTGCTGAAGATAGGCGCGGTACAAGGGAGTAGGCAGAAGCAAGGTCGGACGTAGCAGAAGGTCGGGGCAGGCAGCAAGGATCGTAGTCAGGGGCAACGGCAGAAGGTCTGGAAACACAGGCAAGGAACACACAAGGAACGCTTTCACTGGCACTAAGGCAACAAGATCCGGCAAGGGAGTGCAAGGGAAGTGAGGTAATATAGGGAAGTGCACAGGTGAAAACCCTAATTGGAACCACTGCGCCAATCAGCGGCGCAGTGGCCCTTTAAATCGCAGAGACCCGGCGCGCGCGCGCCCTAGGGAGCGGGGCCGCGCGCGCCGGGACAGAACAGACGGGGAGCGAGTCAGGTAGGGGAGCCGGGGTGCGCATCGCGAGCGGGCGCTACCCGCATCGTGAATCGCATCCCGGCTGGCAGCAGGATCGCAGCGCCCCGGGTCAGAGGACGTGACCGGAGCGCTGCAGCGGAGGGAGTGAAGCGAGCGCTCCGGGGAGGAGCGGGGACCCGGAGCGCTCGGCGTAACAGTGTCACTTAAAGGGACACCATTTAAAGAGTACCTCTCATTATCTTGTTAAATTTTATAATCCTTCCCAGTTCACTGCCCCATCATGATAAACCACCCCCTGTATTAATTTTTATTATTTTTTAGTTTTCTACCTTGATATTTGTCAGGATTCGTATACTGTGAGGATACTGGTGGTGGATCCTGTGTCAGTGGGGTGATGACGTGGGCCGTACCAGGGGAACGGAGTCTAAGGGGTTACTGGTTTTCACCAGAGCCCGCCGCAAAGCGGGATGGACTTGCAGCGGCAGGTAACCCCCAGGTCGTTCCACCCGATAGCGACTCAACCCCAACTGACGGCTGAGACAGGCGCGGTACAAGGGATTAGGCAAGAGCAAGGTCGGACGTAGCAGAAGGTCAGGGCAGGCAGCAAGGATCGTTGTCAGGGGCAACGGCAGAGGGTCTGGAACACTGGCTTGGGACATACAAGGAACGCTTTCACTGGCACAAGGGCAACAAGATCCGGCAATTCTGGGAAGGGGAAGTGAGGTAATATAGGCATGGACACAGGTGTGAGCACTAATTGGGCCAGGCGCCAATCAGTGGCGCACTGGCCCTTTAAATCGCAGAGAGCCGGCGCACGCGCGCCGTAGGGAGCGGGGCCGCGCGCACCGGGACTGAGCCTTCGGGGAACAGGACGGGTAAGGAGACTGGGATGCGAGCCGCGAGCGGGCGCGTCCCGCTACGCGGGTCGCATCCCCGCCGGTGACATTAATGCAGCGCTCCCGGTCAGCGGTTCTGACCGGGGCGCTGCGAGAAGGTGAACGTCACGAGCGCACCGGGGAGGAGCGGGGACCCGGAGCGCTCGGCGTAACAGTACCCCCCCCCTCGGGTCTCCCCCTCTTTTTGGAACCCAAAAACTTGCGAATGAGCTCCTTGTCGAGGATGTTATCCTCGGGTTCCCAAGACCTCTCTTCGGGGCCACAGTTTTCCCATTCTACGAGAATTTTTTTTTTCCTCTGACCCTTTTGGACACGAGGATTTCTTTAACAGCGAAGACGTTGGAGGAGCCAGAGACAGGAGCTGGAGCGACGACCTTGGGAGAGAAGCGGTTAAGAACAAGAGGTTTGAGAAGAGAAACATGAAAAGAGTTAGGAATACGGAGAGAAGTGGGAAGAAGAAGTTTGTAGGAGACAGGATTGATTTGACTCTTGATTTTAAAAGGTCCAAGATAGCATGGTCCCAGCTTATAGTTGGGAACACGGAAGCGGATATACTTGGCAGAGAGCCACACTTTGTCCCCAGGAGCGAAGACAGGAGGAGTTCTTCTCTTTTTATCGGCATGTCTCTTCATACGAGACGAGGCCAGTAGGAGATACTTTTGAGTTTCCTTCCAGATGATAGAGAAGTCCCGGGTAACTTCATTGACGGCAGGAAACCCAGAAGAAGTGGGAATGGGAAGGGGGGGCAGAGGGTGACGGCCGTACACCACTAAGAACGGGGATTTGGCGGAGGATTCAGAGTTTTTGAAATTGTACGAGAATTCAGCCCAGGGTAGAAGGTCGACCCAATCATCTTGGCCGGAGGAAACAAAATGTCGCAAATAGTCACCAAGGATCTGGTTAACTCTTTCTACTTGCCCATTGGATTGGGGATGATAGGAGGACAAGAAATGTAATTAAATATTTAATTGACTACAGAGAGCTCTCCAAAATTTCGATACAAATTGAACGCCTCTATCCGAGACGATATGCGTGGGTAGCGAAAAATATGCATAAAAAATTGCTTCGCCAACTGTGGCGCAGAAGGAAGACCTGGAAGCGGAATGAAGTGTGCCATTTTGGAGAAACGATCAACGACCACCCAGATGACTGTGTTGCCATGGGATACAGGCAGATCCGTAATAAAATCCATGGCAATTTGAGACCAAGGTTGCTCAGGAACAGGTAAAGGAAGGAGGAGTCCAGCAGGCTTCTGGCGAGGGGTCTTGTCCCGGGCACAAACTGTACAGGCCCGAATGAAATCAGCGACATCACCCTCCAGCATAGGCCACCAATATAAGCGAGAAATAAGTTGGATGGACTGCTTGACGCCAGCGTGGCCAGCGAGGTGCGAGGAGTGTCCCCACTTGAGGATCTTAATGGGCGGAGGGACAAATGTCTTTCCAGGAGGAGTTTGTCTAATAGAAGCTGGAGCAGAGGAGACCAGGCACTCAGGAGGTACTGTGTGTTGTAGAGGGGCTTCAGATTCAGTAGCATCAGAAGAACGTGAAAGGGCGTCAGCCCTGACGTTTTTGTCAGCAGGACGAAAGTGAATCTCGAAGTTAAAGCGGCAAAAAACAACGACCACCTAGCCTGGCGAGGGTTCAGACGTTGGGCAGACTGGATACGAGAGATTCTTGTGATCTGTGTAGATGATAATGGGGTGTTTGGAACCTTCCAGTAGATGCCTCCATTCTTCGAGAGCTAGCTTGATGGCCAGAAGTTCACGATCACCAATGGAGTATTTTTTTTCCGCCGGAGAGAAGGTTTTAGAAAAGAAACCACAAGTAATATTATGTCCGGTAGAGGTTTTTTGAAGGAGTACGGCTCCGGCTCCGACTGAGGAGGCGTCCACTTCCAGCAAAAAGGGTTTCGATGGATCAGGTCTGGACAGTACTGGAGCAGAAGCGAAGGCAGTTTTGAGGCGATTGAAGGCCTCATCCGCTTGGGGAGGCCAGGACTTAGGGTTGGCATTCTTCCTGGTTAGGGCCACAATCGGAGCCACAATGGTGGAAAAATGAGGAATAGACTGTCGGTAGTAATTGGCAAATCCTAAGAAGCGTTGGATAGCTCGGAGTCCAGAAGGGCGTGGCCAATCTAAAACTGTTGACAGTTTGTCTGGGTCCATTTGAAGTCCCTGGCCAGAGACTAGGTAACCTAGGAAGGGAAGAGATTGGCATTCAAAGAGACATTTCTCCATCTTGGCATACAGTTGATTCTCGCGGAGTCTCTGGAGCACTAGGCGGACATGAAGACGGTGTTCCTCTAGACTAGAGGAAAAAATCAAGATGTCGTCCAGGTAAACCACAACACAGGTATATAACAAGTCCCGAAATATTTCATTAACGAAGTCCTGGAAAACTGCAGGGGCGTTGCAGAGCCCAAAGGGCATAACCAGATATTCGAAGTGTCCGTCTCTGGTATTAAATGCGGTTTTCCACTCATCCCCTTTCCTGATGCGAATGAGATTATATGCGCCTCTTAAGTCCAATTTAGTGAAGATGTTGGCGCCACGAAGGCGGTCAAAGAGTTCCGAGATTAGAGGCAGGGGATAGCGGTTTTTAATGGTGATTTTATTTAAACCGCGGTAATCAATACATGGTCGTAGGGTACCAACTTTTTTTGAAACAAAGAAGAACCCTGCTCCGGCAGGGGATGAGGACTTGCGAACGAATCCCCTCTTTAAATTTTCCTGGATGTAGTCAGACATGGCTTGAGTCTCAGGAGTGGACAGAGGATAGATCCTGCCCCGGGGTGGAGTAGTACCAGGAAGAAGGTCAATCGGGCAGTCATAAGGCCTATGGGGTGGCAAAGTCTCTGCTTGTTTTTTACAGAAAACATCGGCATAGTCCTGGTAGGCCTTGGGAAGACCTGGTATAGGAGGAGCCACAGGGGTTTGACTGACTGGAGCAGACGTGAGGCATTTTTTGAGACAAGAAGAACCCCAGCTCTTGATCTCCCCGGTTGTCCAGTCAAGGGTAGGAGAGTGACGTTGGAGCCATGGCAAGCCGAGGAGAATTTCAGAGGTGCAGTTGGGTAGGACAAGAAATTAATTTTTTTCGTGATGCAGTCCAATGCACATTAACAGAGGTTCTGTGCGATAACTCACAGTGCAGTCCAAATTTTCTCCATTAACTGAAGAGATGTAGAGTGGTCTGACGAGACTGGTCACTGGGATGTTGAACCTATTAACGAAAGAGGCCAAAATAAAATTTCCTGCAGAACCGGAATCCAAGAAGGCCACAGCTGAGAAGGAGGAGTTAGCAGAAGGAGAAATCCGCACAGGCACAGTAAGACGTGGAGAAGCAGAATTCACAACTAGAGCTGTCTCACCTTTGTGCGGAATCGGAGTGCGTTTTTCCTGACGCGGAGGGTGGATAGGACAGTCTTTTAGGAAGTGTTCGGTACTAGCACAGTACAGGCATAGATTCTCGTTACGGCGGTGGGTCCTCTCTTGTATGGTCAGGCGGGACCGGTCCACTGGCATAGCCTCCACGGCAGAAGGCACAGGAACAGATTGCAGTGGACTTGAGAAGAGATGTGACGGGGAGAGAAATCGCCTGGTGCGAATAAAGCCCTTCTCTTGTCGGAGCTCCTGGCGTCTTTCAGAATAACGCATGTCAATGCGGGTGGCCAAATGGATAAGTTCATGCAGGTTGACAGGAATTTCTCGTGCGGCCAGCACATCCTTGATGTTACTGGATAGGCCTTTTTTGAAGGTCGCGCAGAGGGCCTCATTGTTCCAAGATAATTCAGAGGCGAGGGTACGAAATTGGATGGCGTATTCGCCCACAGAGGAATTTCCTTGGACAAGGTTCAACAAAGCGGTCTCGGCAGAAGAGGCCTGGGCTGGTTCCTCGAAGACACTACAAACCTCAGCGAAGAAGGACTGGACAGTGGCAGTGACAGGATCATTGCGGTCCCAGAGCGGTGTGGCCCATGACAAGGCCTTTCCAGACAGGAGACTAACCACGAAAGCCACCTTAGACCGTTCTGTGGGAAATTGGTCCGACATCATCTCCAAGTGTAGGGAACATTGAGACAGGAAACCACGGCATAATTTAGAGTCCCCATCAAATTTGTCCGGCAGGGACAAGCGGAGGTTGGGAGCGGCCACTCGCTGCCGAGGAGGTGCAGGAACTGGCGGAGGAGATGGTTGCTGAAGCTGTGGCAGGAGTTGTTGCAGCATGACAGTCAGTTGGGTCAGCTGTTGTCCTTGTTGCGCTATCTGTTGAGATTGCTGGGCGACCACCGTGGTAAGGTCGGCGACAACTGGCAGCGGGATCCATGGCCAGATCTACTGTCAGGATCCGGATACTGTGAGGATACTGGTGGTGGATCCTGTGTCAGTGGGGTGATGACGTGGGCCGTACCAGGGGAACGGAGTCTAAGGGGTTACTGGTTTTCACCAGAGCCCGCCGCAAAGCGGGATGGACTTGCAGCGGCAGGTAACCCCCAGGTCGTTCCACCCGATAGCGACTCAACCCCAACTGACGGCTGAGACAAGCGCGGTACAAGGGATTAGGCAAGAGCAAGGTCAGACGTAGCAGAAGGTCAGGGCAGGCAGCAAGGATCGTTGTCAGGGGCAACGGCAGAGGGTCTGGAACACTGGCTTGGGACATACAAGGAAAGCTTTCACTGGCACAAGGGCAACAAGATCCGGCAATGCTGGGAAGGGTAAGTGAGGTAATACAGGCAAGGACACAGGTGTGAGCACTAATTGGGCCAGGCGCCAATCAGTGGCGCACTGGCCCTTTAAATCGCAGAGAGCCGCGTGCGCCAGGACTGAGCCGTCGGGTAACAGGACGGGTAAGGAGACTGGGATGCGAGCCGCGACATTAATGCAGCGCTCCCGGTCAGCGGGTCTGACCGGGGCGCTGCGAGAAGTTGAACGCCGCGAGCGCTCCGGGGAGGAGCGGGGACCCGGAGCACTGGGCGTAACAATATTGCTCTGTATTTTCTTCTCAGTCACATTCGCTGAGACTGGTAAGGGGCATTCCCCAGCAGGCGTGACATCATCTGAAGCCATACAGGGGAGAACTTCCTCCCTCACTCTGCTGCACACAGCCCAGAGCAGATCAGTGTGAGATGAGCTATGATTGGCTAAGGCTGCACACACACACCTCTCAGCACTCCAGATTGCATTTCCTGATTTTGGACTTCTGCCAGGCCAGCAGGAGTCCAAAGTCTGTGCAAGAGATGGGGGGAAATGTGCTCTGGACAAGTAGGGAGACACCTAGTGGCAGCTTTTTTTAAACACAAAACATAGAAAATTTCTTTTTTTTTTTTTTTTTTGAAACAAAGTACATTAGAAAGATATTTTATTTACCATAAGGAGTGCAATAGGATAAAATAGTTTTAATGAAGAGTGGCCATTTAAATAGTGTGTCTCCAGCTGTTGCATAACTACAACCTCCAGCATGCCCGGACAGCCTTCGGCTGTCCGGGCATGCTGGGAGTTGTAGTTTTGCAATACTCGGAAAACATAAGAGTGGAGGTTAGTGGCAGAGGCAGTCAGTAATATGGAGTCATCCTGCTCCGCTCACTCACACTCACTCGTTGAGCCGTCATTAAATTTGCATATAATGGAGCGAGCGCCCCAACACATGAATGCAGCTTACTGCACGACGCTGCGGCTGAAACATCATGAGGACGGCACCCACATCATGCTACAACCGTACAGGGGGAACCCCTCCTACTCTCCCTCCACTGTGCCAATAAAGTATGTACACCCCCTCCATCAGGACCTTTATACAGGACGATTATTGGGGCCACGGGAAGCCTCAAAAAGCCCTCCAGGCCCTGTTTATTTTTTTTTCCCCCGTCATTTACGGTAAAAACGCATGCGGTAATTAGTTGTGGTACCACAACATGTCAACACAGCCTTATAGGGTGGACATCTAAGTGCGTCGTTGATTTATTGCTAAATAACCCGTCTCATTGTGAGGATATAACTCACTGTCTGCAGATGGGTCTCTCTTTCCTTCTGAAGAGAGAGTGTTCTGGTTTGGCATTAATCCCGATTAGCTTTTTATATTCCGTAACTGGAGCTAAGCTGATACCAGGGAACATCGCCTGAAAAGGTCCTGTAATGAGCTGATTTGCATATTCCCCTACATATATATATATATATATATATATATATATATATATATATAAAAAATATTTTATTACATGTCTTCATGTTCTTTGATAATGCTGTTGACACCTACAATCTGTATGGCAGCACCCGTGGACATCAGCTGCATGCTGAAAACTTTTCTCAATTCCTGATGACAGGTAATACAAGGGTAAAATAATCTTGATGTCATTGTCCCACTACATGTTGTGTGATATTTCTCAAAATCTGAGCAGAGGAAAAGGTGACCAGTTACCCAATCAGCTTTCTTCTTTCATTTTTGCTGAGGCATTTTCAGAAATGAAAGAAGCGATCTGATTGGCTGATATGGGTAACTGGTCAACTTATTCTCTGCACAGGTTTTGATAAATCTCCACCATTGTCTATACACCATGCATCGTCAATGCAAGTTTATTTGAAGTGCTGTGAGCCCACTCAGATAAATTTGCATTTAAGGTGCGGGGAGTGAATATTTTTTTTTTTTTACATTTGTGGCTGTGTCATCACGATCCTATCGTGTGTGGCTGTGTCATCACGATCCTATCGTGCACGCTGAGGTCCTCGGCGTCCTCGCCACGATACCTGTTTGAGACCGCCACCCTGCTTGTACAATAAAGGACACTTTGAAGCTACTACCCTGTGAGTGCCGTCCATATTTCTGCATTTTGCCATTTGGATTCATCTCTATTTTCTGGACTGAGCACCGTGTTGGTTAGTGAGCTATCCCGATACACACCTGTGCATTGCCTATGCCGTTGTTACAGCAGTGCCGGACTCAAGATATCTTTGTGTAGAGTTACACCTTTCAAAGGTATAATAAATATTATATTTTATATTATTATTAAATATAATATTATTAAATGACATTAGAAAAAGACAGACCAGATGAGCGCTCTGCATCAAGGCATGAAAATGAGTGAAAGATTAGTTTTAATATTTTGCACTGGAAGAACTGAACTATAATAGTCTGTACTAGTGTATTCCATTATTAATAGTCAAGCTACTATGGACCTTCAGGCATAGCGCTGTTATGTTCATATCTAATAGATATGAATGCAGTTTGTTCAGTTCATTTATGGAAATATAAAACTAATTGAACATATGAATTCCAAATATGTACTCTTAAGAAATAGCTTATTCTTTTACTAATTTTCTGTTGATACCTAACATGTATCTGCTTTCTCTTTTTTTAAAAACACTTTTTGAATTATATTATGAAAGTTTTGACCTTAATTTTTATGTAAGTAAATAAAAATTCATTATTTGCAAAGTATTCACAATACTTGATATTTTCATTATACATATATCTATATAATTTTATCATAAGAATAGCTCTCATTTACAAACTTGAATTCATTCAAAAAATCCTATGCATTTTTTTTTTTTAAGTTTAATCAAAATAAAAGGGAAACACTTGAAGTAACAGTATAGTAATGTACATGGCTACATCTATGGGTATATTTGTTCAATAGCAACATTGTGAAGGATACAACAGCCTAACACTATCTTCCCGACTAAATGTGGGCTATAAAGCATTGTCCCCCCTGTCTTGTCCAGGCAACGGAAACGCAATTTTAAGACTCCAAAGATTCTCTTGATGCGTCCTCTTGTCCTACGGTAGGCTGGAGTATATTTTCGTTGTTTTTCTGTGCTAGGGTGCAAATAAGATATCAAAAGCCATGTTGATAAGCGGTAACCATTGTCACCTAAATCAATTAAAAGGTAATTATTAGATTATTGTACTATTTAAGAATATACCTAAAACAAAGGTACATATTGGTAACAATTTAAAAATAGCATCTTAGTGCAAAATATAGGAATATTTATGGAAACTAGACAACTACAGTATACTAGCCTAAAATATATATATAAAAAAAAAATCACATGTACCCTACACATCCTCACATATCCCACCACACTAATTTTAATTGACTCATATCCTTTTTTTAAACATTTTTTAGAATTCATTTCTAATTAACCAAATGAAAATAAACAAAAAAAGAAAAAAAAAATTTTTAATGACCAACCGGTAATAACTGTCCAGACCTACACAACAGATGAAGGAAATATGTTGGTTAAACAATGTAATATTATAATTTTTTTAATTTGTGACATTTCTTAACATGAAATCAGTGTCCACATATTTAAATGGTCAGTTTTGGTTGTTTTGATTGTGTTCCCCCAAAGTTAAACGTTTGTTTAACTCTAAATTCATGCATGTTGTAATCATTAAGATAGAATCCTGTGAAAACCCCTGTTGTGGTCCAGAGACCACTACATGTTGTCAAATAATGAAAATTGCCTTTCAATTTGAACATTGTTTTAAAGACAATCAGCTCTTTGGTGACTACGTTATCTCATATTATAAAATTTGATATGTTACATACAGAACCAACAATATAGAAAACTTCTACCAATGAGGCATAGATAAATAAAATTTCCTCATCGTCCCTACGGCAGCACAGAAGGGATATTCCGGTCTCCAGACCTCCCACCAGGACTGCCCATCTAGAATTAACATAATTAGATACAGACCATCCATCCCTATATAATAACCCCTAACACACTCCTCACTGTGTTTTTTGTGGTCCTCCTCCTGCTTTGGGACGTATTTTGTTGCCCATCACCTAAATCAGCCCTACTTGGCTGCAACATATTATAAGTAAGTATTACCCAGTGCGGGGTCCTGGCATCTATTCTCTGCTATCCTTATTGCCGGTGTGGGGTCCTGGTTTTCATAAATCTGATGGCAGGGATATAACGGTGCAGGGTCCCGGTATCACTAAGGTTATGATTGGTGGTTTTTATTATCCCAGTGCAGGGTCCTGGGTTAACCACCATGAACCTGAGTATGTTATCTGCCTGCTGCCTTTTTCTGGTGCGGAGTCCCGGTGGTGAACTGACCTGGCAGATACCAAGTGCGGGAGCGGAGTCCCGGCCAAGAAGCCTGTGCTGCTGTTGTGATCTACTATTATGCCGGTGAAGTATCCCAGATGCAGTTTCACAGAGGATCCTTGCTGTCTGCAGCGGCTGCAGTTGGTAAGTTTAAACTTTTTTAAATTTCTACTTGCTAACAGTGTCTTACCTCTTCTGTAGCTCCGGCGGCTGTGCGCGAGGTCCCGCGAGGCGCGCAGCTCCAGCGGTTTTCTCCTGCATACTGGGCGCGCACTTGTGACGTCACATGGTCCAGGCACTGCACTGTTGCTTGGTCTTTTCGGCTGCTTCTTGTGCTGGGCAGCTGGGCTCTTGGTTTAGCAAGGTAAATATCTTTCATTATTCATGGTTCTGTGCTGTATTAATCTGTCAGTCAGTCAGACTGATTTTTCTTCCTGTCTTTTCAGATGTCTTCTGAATCTGGCAGTAAGAAAAAGAGCAAGTCAAAGCACAGATGTTGTGTGTCCTGTGATGAACCTCTACCTGATGAATTGCCCTTTGATGAGTGTGAAAGGTTAAAAGGTCTAATTCTGACTTTCTGGCAGTGAATAAAACAAGAAGATGCATCAGTTGTCTGGAGCATCTGGAGGAGGGATGGCCATCTAATTTATGTAAATCCTGCTCGCCATCTGATAAAACAGAATTTGTGGTTGAGGCGAGAGATTTCTTTTACTGGATGTGTAAACGCATGTCGCAACCTAGTGTTGAAGGTAGAAAACGACATGTAAAAAGGGAAAGATCTTCCTCATCCTCCTCTTCTTTGTCCACTTCTTCTGAGCCTGTAAAATCTATGAAGTATAAACATAAAAAGATATTGTCATCTGATAGTTCTGCTGGGCCATCATATAAAAAGTTGACCCAGTGGTTGCCAGGGTGTCTAAAAATGCATATTTTCCTGTTGATAATTCAATAATATTGAAACATGTGATGGATAAGAAGGCAAAGACTTTGTTAAAAAGAACACATGGTAATATGGCTGCTTTAAATAAATCAGAAAATAGTTAAATGTATGTAAGGAGTCTCAGGCCATACATATGCCCCTAATAATCACTAAACCTCTCGGCAATAGATAATAGAGAAGAACTAATGTCCAGTCTTGGACAGAGGTGCCTTGTTAAAACATAACTTTTACTAGAAATGATTAAAAATAGATGAAAAAAAAACAAAAAAAAAATAATAGTGCACAAAAGTGGTAGAAAACAAACAATAGTATCTGTTATGTAGCAGTAAATACAGCCGTGTGTTCACACAGATGGTATATGATAAATAAATATGCTCCTACTTGTTATCACAGTGGAGTATTGATTTAATAGAGTACACAATGCTCCACTGACTATTCAAAGACAGTGCTCGCTAATCACAAACACGTCCTACTAAGTCCTTATTCCCAACGCGTTTCCATGCGGGCAATCGATACAGACTGCTATTCCCGGCACTTCATCAGGGGATATAGAATATAGCATAGAAATGTTGGAGCAATAGCCAAGAAATAATAAAATTAGAAGGAGGGGCCCATCATCATATCAACAAGGTATATAGTCGCATATGGATACATCAATGGGCAAATTAGATAACCCTCCAGAAAACTGATCCCCAAGTAAAACTTATCTATCCAGCCATCTGATATAGTAACCCCATGCTTCTGGGTAAAACAGACGGGCTGCTGGATAGGTAGGAGACACCCCAGGGAACCGAATACGTGTCGGCGAACAAAGCAATAAGCTGTCCCTGCAGTGGCAGGGAGTCCCGGAGCGGTGTCCAGGTTGTGAGCGTGTTAGGTGAGAGACGCCGGCGTGTTCACCTAACACGCTCACAACCTGGACACCGCTCCGGGACTCCCTGCCACTGCAGGGACAGCTTATTGCTTTGTTCGCCGACACGTATTCGGTTCCCTGGGGTGTCTCCTACCTATCCAGCAGCCCGTCTGTTTTACCCAGAAGCATGGGGTTACTATATCAGATGGCTGGATAGATAAGTTTTACTTGGGGATCAGTTTTCTGGGGGGGTTATCTAATTTGCCCATTGATGTATCCATATGCGACTATATACCTTGTTGATATGATGATGGGCCCCTCCTTCTAATTTTATTATTTCTTGTCTATTGCTCCAACATTTCTATGCTATATTCTATATCCCCTGATGAAGTGCCGGGAATAGCAGTCTGTATCGATTGCCCGCATGGAAACGCGTTGGGAATAAGGACTTAGTAGGACGTGTTTGTGATTAGCGAGCACTGTCTTTGAATAGTCAGTGGAGCATTGTGTACTCTATTAAATCAATACTCCACTGTGATAACAAGAAGGAGCATATTTATTTATCATATACCATCTGTGTGAACACACGGCTGTATTTACTGCTACATAACAGATAGTATTGTTTGTTTTCTACCACTTTTGTGCACTATTTTTTTTTTCATCTATTTTTAATCATTTCTAGTAAAAGTTATGTTTTAACAAGGCACCTCTGTCCAAGACTGGACATTAGTTCTTCTCTTTTAAATAAATCGGCACTCAACTATACCAGTCTCCAGGGCCGTGAGATTATGGCTAAGCCATTTATCACGTGATATAAAGGAGAAACATTTGAAACGTCGACTAAAAGAGCGACTATCCTCACTAAAATCAGCAGCAGAATTCCTTTGTGACTTCTCTCTAGATGTCCTAAAAATTGCATCAAAGTCTATGGCTGTTGCCAATTCGGTCCGGAGGTCTGTCTGGCGACAATTTCACTAAAACGCATTTTTGCGTGTTTCCATTTGAGCCAGGTTGCCTGATTGGAAGACAGCTGGACAAAGTATTAAAAGAAAACAAAAAAGACAAAGTCTTGGTGTTGCCCCATTCATTTTGCAAACCGTTCAGAGGAGCACGGGGTCAGAAAGGTAAATTTCTAAATGGAATCCATCAGATCGGTCTACAGTCTGATTCAAGCAGGAGAAGTCATGGCATCCCTCGATTTAAAAGATGCGTATCTGCACATCCCCATCAGACAAGAAGACATCAAATATCTACGGGTTGCAGTGGAAAAGAGGGACCACATATTTCATTTCCAATTACGTGCGGTTCCGTTCGGGCTGTCACCCGCACCCAGGATATTCACAAAGGTTGTAATTGTACTGGTGGCAGCCCTGCGGCTTCAGGGCATAAGATTCATCCCATACTTAGACGATTGGCTAATAATAGCGAGTACACAGAAACCCTGACAAGATATATTCAGTCATGCATCCTTTTATTACAGAACGTGGCGTTCATCATAAATATTAAGAAGTTAGAACTAACACCTACAAGCCGTATCCAGTTTCTGGGGCTGATAATAGATCTACTGGAAATGAAAGTTTTTCTTCCCCATCAGAAGATGATACAGATAAGGGATGCAATCCGCAAGCTATATGTGATACCTTCACTATCAGTAAAGAAAGCGATGAGCATTCTGGGACTGTTGACAGCCACAATAGAGGCGGTTCCATGGGCAAAGGCCCACTTCAGAGAGCTGCAAACAGAAATTATTGCATCCACTTCTCATCTCCGGTCATTGGACTATCAGATGAGAGTTCTCTATCAAAGTATGAAAAAATCAACTATGGTGGACAACATCATCAAATTTGGAGGTGGGGAAAAGTTTTCAGTTTTGCCATAAAGTCATAATCACCACAGATGCCTCTGCCACGGGATGGGGTGCCCATTCAGAGGAGTCATTGGTCCAGGGGGTATGGGCACCCAGTGTGGTGAAGAAATCGTCCAATTTCAGAATATACCTAAAAAAAAAAGGTACATATTGGTAACAATTTAAAAATAGCATCTTAGTGCAAAATATAGGAATATTTATGGTAATTACTAGACAACTACAGTACACAAGCACATTTTTGCATGTCTCCATTTGAGCCAGGTCGCCTGATTGGAAGACATCTGGACAAAGTATTAAAAGGAAACAAAAAAGACAAAGTTTTGGGTTTGCCCCATTCATTTCGCAAACCGTTCAGAGGAGGACGGGGTCAAAAAGGTAAAGGCAATTTCCGAAGACGTCAAGTTCAGGAAAAATCGGATAGAATATTTTGGCCAAAATTTCAACCAAAAGGAAACAAAAAGCCTCCAGGCTCAACCGGTCACAAATCGGAATTCTGACGCCAGAAGTTTAGTTCCAGTGGGTGCAAGGCTACAAAAATTTCTGGAACAATCAGAAAAGATCACCACAGATGTCTGGGTCCTAAACATTGTTCGCACTGGATATGCGCTAGAGTTCCATCATCCACCAAAGAACAGGTTTTATCTAAATCGAGACAAGGATCATAGAGTTCTTTCTCTACTCTCAAAATTTCTTGCTAAAGAAGCGCTAGAGCCTGTACCAGAATAAGAATTTCAGGGAGTCTATTCCTGCGTCTTTCCAGTTCCAAAACCGGATAAAAAATGGCGGCTGATTATAGACCTCAGATTCCTGAGCAAACATCTGGTAAAAACAAAATTCAAAATGGAATCCATCAGATCGGTCTACAGTCTGGTTCAGGCAGTAGAAATCATGGCATCCCTCGATTTAAAAGATGTGTATCTGCACATCCCCATCAGACAAGAAGACAGAAAATATCTACGCGTTGCAGTGGAAACAAGGGACCACATATTTCATTTCCAATTACGTGCGCTTCCATTCGGGCTATCACCCGCAACCAGGAACTTCACAAAGGTGGTAAGTGTACTGGTGGCAACCCTGCGGCTTCAGGACGTAAGACTCATCCCATACTTAGACGATTGGCTAGTTATAGCCAGTACACCAGAAACAAGATATATTCAGTCATGCATGCTTTTATTACAGAACTAAATATTCAGAAGTCAGAACTAACACCTACAAGCCGTATCCAATTTCTGGGGCTGATTATAGATCTACTGAAAATGAAAGTTTTTCTTCCCCATCAGAAGATGATACAGATAAGGGATGCTATCCGCAAGCTATATGTGATACCTTCACTATCAGTAAAGAAAGCGATGAGCATTCTGGGACTGTTGACAGCCACAATAGAGGCGGTTCCATGGGCAAAGGCCCACTTCAGAGAGCTGTAAACAGAAATTATTGCATCCACTTCTCATCTCCGGTCATTGGACTCTCAGATGAGAGTCTCTTTCAAAGTACGAAAAAATCTACTATGGTGGACGACAACATCAAATCTGGAGGTGGGGAAAAGTTTTCAGTTTTGCCATAAAGTGATAATCACCACAGATTCCTCTGCAACGGGATGGGGTGCCCATTCAGAGGAGTCATGGGTCCAGGGGGTATGGGCATCCAGTGTGGCAAAGAAATCATCCAATTTCAGAGAACGAAAAGCAATTCATCTAGCCCTCCTGCATTATGGATCCTCTGTGCTCGGGATATCAGTGTTATTGCAGACGGACAACGCCACCGCAGCCTATTATATCAACAAACAGGGCGGTACCCGTTGTCAAGCGCTTCAGCAACTAGGTGCGAAAATCATAAATTGGGCAGAACCCAGGTTATCAGATCTGCGCGCAGTACATATCAAGGGTGATCACAATCAATATGCAGATCTCCTAAGTTGGGAAACCCTCCAGCCGACGGAATGGTCCTTGAATCAGAAATATTTCAAGATGATAAACAGATGGGGAGTCCCGTAACTGGATGTCATGGTGACATAAGAAAACTGCAAGTAGACAGCTTTCGGATCACTCAGGAGGCACGACCATCCAGATGTGCTGGATGCATCCTCATTTCCATGGAAGAAGAGATTTCTTTATCTATACCCTCCTCTTCCAGTTTTACCCAGAGTGCAGAGCAAAATCCTTCTGGAGGGTACATCAGTCATTCTAATAACACCCTTCTCGCCATGTTGAGCCTGATTTCCGCTCCTGTTAAAACTTTCAGAAGGCAATTTCTGGAGATTGCCAGTAGTTCCGGATCTACTTCTGCAGAAAGGGTTTCGTCATTCACAGCCGGTACAACTACATTTAACAGCGTGGTTCCTGAGGGGGAAAGATTAAAACAACTTGGCCTGTCTGATGATTTAAAAACTCTATTGCCATCCAGAAAATCTTCCACAAATTTCATCTACTCCAGGTTATGGAAAAAAATTAATTAATGGCTAATGCAATCCAAACTACATCTCTCTTTGTCTTCTGTGCTTCTTTTTTACAGGCAGGTCATGATTAAGGGTCTAAAAGAAAACATGCTCAAAGTCCATCTAACAGCGATTAACGCCATGACGGATGGAGAATTCAATAACCAGCCCCTCATCAGTTTTTTTTTAAAGTTCTTAAGAAATTAAATCCGTCAGTTCGTCCTCCAGTGGCCTCATGTGATCTGACATTGGTTCTCAATGCTTTAACTATTTTGCCGATTCAACCCATTGATGTCATAGATTTAAAATGGTTGTCTATGAAATAATTTTTCCTCATTGCAGTAGCATCAGCAAAGAGGATAGGAGAAATGCAGGCATTATCATCAAAAGGACCATATCTTAAGATTCTTCCCGATGGAGTGCGCCCGAGAACTATGCCTTCATTTATTCCTAAGGTGGCGACCTCGGATAATATAAACAGTGAATCGTTTCTGCGAGATTTCTTTCCTAACCCATTGTCTGAGGAAGAAAGATTTCATAGGTTGGATGTGAAGAGGGCTCTTTCCTGCTATTTATATTGGGTTGAAGATTTTCAGAAAGAAACAAATCTGTTTATTCTAGTCTCTGGAAACAAGAAGGTTTCAAAGCATCAAAAGACACATTGGCCCAATGGATACGAACCACCATTGTAGAAGCCTATGCTAAGGATGGAAAGGAACCCCTTCATCAGCTCAGATCACATTCTACACGGTCAACATCCGCATCTTGGGCTGAGAGAGAACAAGTGTCTTTAAATGAGATCTGCAATGCTGCCTCATGGTCCTCATCTTCAACCTTTGCCAGACACTACCGTTTGGATGTACAAACCAAGAGTCCAGCCTTCAGCATCGGGGTGTTGTCTGCAGTTTGCAAATATTGATCCCCCCCCTCCGTCGTTGTTCTATGTTATTTCCCTTCTGTGCTGCCGTAGGGACGATGAGGAAAGTCGGTATTTATGCTTACCGTAATTCTACTTTCGAGTCTTGAAGGCAGCACACATACCCCCCAATAAAAGTGTGTTTTTGCATTAGTCGGTCTATTTTATTACACATGTGCAGGTATAGATACAGCGGTCGGCACTATTTGATCTGTAGAGGAAGCTAGGCTGCTCTCACGAATATACACATGAATACTAGATAAGCATGCGGGGTGCTCAAACCTCTATAGCTTTCAAACAAATCACGGCAGTAGAAGGTGTAGAAATGAAGAGAGATCACTCACCGCTTCTGCTGCTCATATTTTATTTTGGGGTGCAGTTAAAAGCGCATACAAAAGGTGGGTTCAGATGCCAGTAAGACTTATGTCTTTCTGGTGTCCGAACCCACTTTTTGTATGTGCTTTTAACTGCACCCCAAAATAAAATATGAGCACAAGAAGCGGTGAGTGATCTCTCTTCATTTCTACACCTTCTTCTTTCGTGATCTATTTTATTACACAATGAGGAGTGTGCTCGGGGTTACTATATAGGGCTGGATGGTCTGTATCTAATTAATTATGTTAATTCTAGATGGGTGGTCCTGGTGGGAGGTCTGGAGACCGGAATATCCCTTCTGTGCTGCCTTCAGGACTGGAGGAAAGTAGAATTACAGTAAGTATAAATACCCATTATTCTCATAAAATTGCAGGGTACACAATACATTTAACAATTATTGACAAGAATATTATGGCTCAAACTGATAGCCAAAAATGCATCATCAGGCATTCGCCTAATAG
The DNA here is from genome assembly GCF_029499605.1 of Hyla sarda. Taxonomy (NCBI): domain Eukaryota; kingdom Metazoa; phylum Chordata; class Amphibia; order Anura; family Hylidae; genus Hyla; species Hyla sarda. Next base: position 426,146,272 of record NC_079191.1, read on the forward strand.
GGAGGGAGATAAGGATAAAGGTGAGTACCTCTCAAATACTAATCCCTGCCTAACAGTGTTCTAGACTCAACCTAAGTGTGGAATGGGATAGGGGAATAACTATATAATGTCTACCACTAGGATAGATAAAGACACAACTGGTAGCTTGACGTGACACATTTCTCATGCTCCATGTTCCAATGCGTTTCTCCCAGGTGTTATCAGTGGGCTCATCAGGGATGGAGGAGAAGTAGAGGCACATAAACAATACATACAATGATAAAGTATACAACAATATACATGAGCCAAAGAAAAAAAAGGGTTAAAAATATAACAGTATGGATCTCAGCATGATGGATAGTAAAGAGCAGTCAGAGATGTCGTCACTAGAGCTGTCAGGTGTTGTCAGTTTTAGACAGTAATACATAATTATTGCTGACAAAGATAGATTTGTAATGATAAACATCAATAGACAATACTAAATATACAAGGGGTCCAGTGGGTTAATATGGAATAAACACATATGGTACGTCAATGCATCACACAGTTTGCGGATGTTAGTGGTGCATTGATACACCACAAAGACATAAGGACACAATTTGTGTATATGATAGTGCAACAGGTTGTTAATGTCACAGATAATTAATGTCTCATTGGTACAGATTCACACGATCCTAAATTCCCTATCTACATCCATGCAGGACATGCAAGATAGGTTAATAGGGCTAGAATCTCGCGCAAGTACCGCGGCTCCGATGGTATCTCCCGAGTCCAGCGGGTCTCCGATGCCAGGAGTCTCCACCGAGGTGGCTGGCCCCTCGGGTTCTGGTGCTACTCTGGCACCTGTTTCTTCCACAATGTCTGTTATCCCCACAGTTCCTACGGTCCTGTCAAAGCCGGGAGTCGTTGTACCCATTGCCGCTTCCTCTCCTGGTTTATCTTCTCCAGGTATGTCCTCGCCTACAGTCAGCCTCATTCCCGCTCATTTCATCCCTGAGGCCATCAGGAAAGATATCCTTGAGGGAAAAGATGTTAATTTAGCCTCTCTCCTGGTTGCTTCTCAAGATGTGTTGGATAATAAGTCCTTTGCTTGCGGTGAGGTGTCGGTTATTGTAAAGGCCAGGGATCCTCGGCTCAATAGGAAGCTGAACATCCCTGAATTCGTACTAGCCTTCGGGCTTTATAGGGATGAAAAGAGTTGGACCAGTCTTGAATCAGGTGGACTGGGTGACAATGATTTTACACACCTGAGTAGAGAGATCATTGAATGTAATAAATCCATCACACGTTTATGGTGGAACATCAAGAGTTTGGAGGAGTATATGAAATTGGGCTTATATCCTAGGGGCCTTAGGGTCCAGATTTTCCCTTCTTGGGAGGTTACACCGGAATAGACAATATGGGAAAATGGTTTAATTAAATGTTCAATTATTCTGATGGATATGCTTATAGCCCATGACAAAGATCTATTGAAAAATATGAAGGATAGGCTGAGGGAATTGGAGACCAAGTTGTCTACATATGATAGAGAGAAACTGGTCCTGCCCTTTCAGGAAAGACTGAAGGGTATTATGGATAAATATGAGAAGGATATCATGGATGGAAAGAGGAGGAAATTCAATAGGGATTGTAATGATTATGACCGACAGGATGTATACAGATGGCAACACAGAGGGAACTGCAGGTTATGGACTAGAGGTAACGCCAATGGCAACAGAACTGTGGAACAGGAGGAGAGGGGTAGAGATGTGAGTATCAGTGATTTTTTTTATCAACAGAGGCAAGCGACACAGACGGAGGACAAGAAGGGGCAAACGCCAACCCCAAAAAGAGAGGCCCCAGGCATCGGGGACCTGCTCCCACATATCGCAAAAAAATACAAATAACCACTGATGGTATAGGTGGGAATCATGATCTTTCCGATCCCCACACCTTAGAGGAACAACAAGACTCTTTACAAATCATCAATTTATCTACGCATACACTTACGGATACAGAAAGGTAAGTTCTTAGTAGGGGGCTCACTTTTTCACCCATGAGGACTCTAGACAAATTTGAATTAATTAAAGATACTTACCTTTTTTTTTTGTAGAAAAGTGATCCTGAGATTATTACATGAACAGCCATCTTTTATCTCCAATCAAGAGCAGATTGATCACCATGTCATGCGGGACCTCTTGGCATTATTGGATGAGAGCGAAACAGGTATGTCCCAAAAGAACCGATGCCCGTGCAGAATTCCATCTACTACTGCTCCTCCCCTCTCTCTTTTTCCCACAGTTCAAGCATTCTTCCAAACAACTATACAGGCAGTACGAGAACTTTCTCCAAATTCTATTTCAGGTCGTAACCTCAGTCGACTGGAAATAAGAGCAATTAACGATTTAAAAAACAATAAGGAATTTGTGATCAAGGAAGCCGACAAAGGAGGCAATGTTGTTCTATGGCCAGTGAATAAATATATACAGGAAGCAATGAGACAACTTGGTGATCGAAGATACTATCAAAGACTGCCTACGAACTACTTTCAACGTAAACTTTCACATATTCACGTATTGGACTCGGCCCTAGAATTTGGTGTCACCTCCAAGAAAGAATTGGACTATCTAAAGGTAAAAGATCCGTGTACCGCCACATTTTATATGTTACCCAAAGTCCATAAGAATAGGGAGGACCCACCAGGACGCCCGATTATTTCAGGGATTGGGAGCCTCTGTGAGAGAGCGAGTACATATATTGATTTCTCGTTACAGCCCTTAGTCACTACCCTGCCTTCGTATATACGAGACTCTTTACATCTAATGAAAGAAATAGAGGATATCATGCTGGCTGAGGGGATCCTGCTGGTAACGTGTGACGTGGAGTCTCTGTACTCAAATATAAGTCATGAGGATGGACTGCGGGCAATCTCTTACTTCTTGGAGAAACAGGTGAATAGAGATCCAAATTTTGATTCCTTTCTCATTAAACTACTGGATTATGTTCTTCGACACAATTTTTTTCCTTTTGACAACAATTTTTATTTGCAGGTTTCGGGTACGACGATGGGCGCACGCTGCGCCCCCTCCTATGCCAACCTTTTTTTAGGTTGGTGGGAGGCGGCGCAGGTGTACCCATCACCGTATTTCAACAAAGTGTTTAAATGGTACAGATATATAGATGATGTCTTGTTTCTTTGGCAGGGAACACAAGAGGAATGTTTACAGTTTCTCTCTCATCTCAACCAGAACAATGTCAACATCATACTTACCCACAACATCTCTTCAATCTTGGTAGATTTTTTGGACCTGCATTTGGGGATAAAAGAGGGTTGCCTGGAAACAAATTTGTTTCGCAAGACTACAGCAACTAACAGTCTCTTGCATTACTCTTTCCATCCAGGCCATACCCTGAGGGGCATACCCACTGGCCAGTTCCTACGGGTCAAAAGAAACTGTAGTAGACCGGATTTTTTTAAAGAACAAGCTCAAGATCTCACAAAAAAGATTTAGGGATAGAGGATATCCCAGGCAGGTAATTTCCAGAGCCTATGAAAAGGCCAGAAGTTCAGACAGAAAGGCACTTTTGGAAGGCACTAAGAAGAAAGAAAACACTAATGAGGACACTTTGAGATTTGTGTGTACTTACAATAACCAATGGAACCAGATTAGAAGACTCCTGGAGAATAACTGGAAAATCTTGTAGTCAGATACACGAGTGCGCATGGTTATACCGGAGAAACTTACCATGGTCTCACGCAGAGCTCCAAATTTGGGTGACCTTCTTACTAGAAGTCACTTCCAAAGACCAACAAAGTATATACGAGCTGGACGTAAGCTCCAGGGATCATATCCCTGCGGAGAATGTACCATATGCCAATTTATGACACCTACACAACGGTTCACCAATCCACATGATGGTAAGGAATATCATCTAAAACACTATGTCATCTGTAAAATTTCCCAAGTCATTTACGTCATCATCTGCTCATGTGGCAAGTGTTATGTTGGCCAGACGGGTGAACAACTTAGGAAGAGAATCCAAAAACATGTTTCAACCATAGCTCTGGCAAGGAGGGATAAGGAAAGACATAAAACCTTAACTACTGTTGCAAGTAATTTTTTTACATTGTCATAATGGATATACAAATGGTCTGAGAGTAATTGGTTTGGAAAGGATCAGCAATAATCTGAGAGGTGGACCGGTTACTAGAAAACTACTACAAACCGAATCGCAATGGATTTTTGAATTGGGAGCGGTGTCACCAATTGGGCTCAATGAGGACCTATTTACGGGATTTTTAGGTGAGTAAATTTTGTACTGGGATGGGAAAGATTATTTTTTATTGTTTTTTACTAGCACTTTTGTGTTAATGGGTTTGGTATTCTTATCTTGTATGGGACTGTCTATTTATATTCTCTATGCATGTGGTGTTTATGCTTTTTTACAGAGATTATTGAGATTGGTTTATATATATGCGGCTCATTCTAACAACTGGACACAAGTGGACTATTCATTGGTAAGTATACAGTAATGTGCCACACCCCTGTTTATAGGGGGAGTTTTTTTCTTTGCTGTGGGAGGTCACAGTTTTTCACGTTACATATGTACATACATCCACGTAGCACATTTAACTTTAGTTCTTCACATAGTTTCTATACATTCAATTTATTTCCTATTGTCACACACTACATTATTTCACTCACCTATTTAGCGTGTCACTTCCCTATACCTTACACACACACACATAGGGTCCGGCTTTCACATTGATCACCAGTTACACATCATCACCATATAGCACTGATTACATGACACATGACAGAGTGGGGACACCTAGCACTTTAGCTTTATAAAAGGGGGGAGGGGGGGACGGACACATTACCTTATCGGACAAACATGTCCTACGCATTTCTTGTTTATATATATATATGTTTATATATATTATGCCAAATTCAGTGATTTGGATTAAACATCACCAATCTTATAAATTTAGTTTTTTACATACTAGCACATTTCAGTACACTATACCTTGGACTATATCCATACACATGTACTGTACTGATTGGTCCACCAATTAGTTTGATATATACCTTTCCCTCTTTCCATTCTACTGATTATTATTATTATTATTTACATACCTGATGTTTTATCTAGATGGGTTCTTTTTCTTCGTCCTTCTCTGGCAAACTGTGGGATTTCTGTTATGTGTTATACGGTATATGGCATCAAGAGATGACGGGCTTGCTTCCCAAACGGTTCTATGGAACTCTTGGGACCAAGGCTGACAGTGGATTTCTTACTGGTGCCTTGGAGTACAATGAGAATCGGTCCACAAGTAGTGCCACCACTTTTGGAATAAAATGCTAGAGGTTTTTTTTTTGTGTGTGTGTTTTCCTCCCCCCTTTTTTTACATAATTGTGAGCCTGGAGAGAACTGGAATATCCTGCAATGTATCCGACAATTGGTCTGGTGACAAACTCTTTATTGTACAACTACTATATCCCCCCTTTCTTGTGGAGTCCTCCCCCCTTTTTTTGCCTATCTTTTGCTTGGCTTTACTCTGACTTTGGTTGGACTCTGTTCAGAGCCCCTTGGATGGATATATTTATGACTTATTGGACAAACCTACCCTGGCCATTTGACCTATTGTATTCAGCTCTCTTTGGAGGATTACCTCAGATGAACTCTGATATATTGCATAAATCTCAGAATTAAAAGTATATACTACTATCTAGTGATAACATGAGTCTACAAGGATGTACAAATACTTGTTGGTACTATGAGGTGGAGTGTTGGTCTGCCGTTAGATCCATGTTGTGTGGAGTGGGTTAGCCTTGGACTGTTGTGCTGCAGGCAACATGGGGTGTATTTTCTAATATTGGTCGAAAGGCCACATAGTATTCCTGCTCCAACAAGGACAAACTTAATTGCTGTGCCTATGGGCTATAGTCATGGGGTCTGACCCACTGGGGCATTTATATTATATTTTAGTGTTCACTATCTTACCTTTGTACATATAAGAGAGCTAGGACTTTCTTCCCCCCCCCCCTATTTTTTATCTAGTGGGACACAATATATATATTGTTCTTTCTCACTTACCTTTAGATCACTTTTGTATGTGTTCGAGGATGGGTGCACGCGTGCATGGGGCGTGGGCTTACATGCATGCATGGATACATGTTATCCTCTCCTTACACTTATTACTACTAATTATTCATTATATATAATTATTACTTATCACTATTATTCTTATTTGCATAACTACTATTTACTTTTCCTATATTCAATATTATATTTTTATGTTTTCTTCATTATTTATCATCTATATTTTATTTATTATTTCATAATTTCTTATTGTTTATTTTTTATTTATTCTTTATCTTTTATAATTTTTTTTACCTTATTTATTTATTCCTCATATTCTTTATTAATTTTATTTATTTATTCTTTATTATTTATTCTTTATTTATATTTTTATTATTATTCATTTATTATTATTTATTATCAATTTTTTTTATGTACACCACTCTTTCACATATCATATATTCACATTCTTATACACACTTCTATCTTTATACATTTTCTATAATCACTTATCACACATTTTTATTTTACACTACATTAATATTTATTATATGTTATTTAGTGTTATCCCTCTAGTACATATGGAGTTATCTTTGGTGATTGTTTCTAACTTGCCCATATGTGCAACCAGTCCATTGCTCATGCGCAGCCGTTACTAACAGCAGCCGGTTTGCTTATTGTGTTCTACATATGTAATTTCGTTATCAAATTTAAGATTTTTCTTTGTAGTTTGCCGCTTTTATGATTTTGTTTGTATTGCTGTTATTAGAATATACCAATAAGCGCACATGTGATCACATGATCAACCTACGTGACTGAGTCAGGTGAGTTGACGCCTATATGCTTATAGTAACCTGTATAACGTATGAATCGGGATTAGCGCATGCGCACAATATTTAGGCGGCTGACGCATGCGCAGTATGCTCTTTGTTCCGTCCTCTGGCGACAACTTGTAGGATGTAGCACAGGATAATAGCGCAGGCGCACTTTATGTATGTATGAGCGCAGACTAAGGGCGGAAGTGCCCACCAGTAATATGGTGGGCGGAAGTGCCCACCAGTAATATGGTGGGCGGAAGTACACCCCACACTCCAGCGTGCATTATGGCAACTAGATGTACGGACCAACACTCCACCTGAAAGGTATTATAATTGATATTGTATAGTATATAAGGACATACATGGACAGATTATCCACAACACCCCTGAGGAAGTCACCATGGAGTGACGTAAAGCGTGGGGTCCTGGTTGTCCTGTCCTGCACCTGCATTCAGCTTCTCCTCCGTCTGTGGTTTGCCATATAATTTACTGTATTCTTATAATTTTTTTTGTATTTGGGTAACCATTTAGATTATTTGGTGTTGTATTAGTATCTCTTGTATATGTGTGCAACCTGGAGTAGTAGCTCTATATTTAATATCTGTGCAGGACAGGTTGGGTAGGGGGTTCATGGCCCCTTACCAGGTTGTGGTTTGCTCTATGTTTGAGCATTTTAATTGTTTTTAAATGTCCATGTCGTCTCACTTTATTTATGTCTGTGGTTTTTGTACTCAAAGACTTTTTTAAAGGCATGTACTACTGATTGGGTGTGCACTTTTTTGCAGCTTTCTTTTTTCCTTTTTGTTATTAGGGTTGGACCAGTATCTCCACAAGTTAGTGGATTTAGGATATAAGCATTCTACGATTATCACCGATCCTTTTCCGCTGAAACTGCAGCTACTCTCTCACAATTTCAGCAAATCACAAATTGGGCTGTATTAGACACCAAACTCTTTTGCAGGCATTTCGCCTGCCTTAGGGGCACCACTTTGCGCTGTTTGCCAGTCGTCCACCCATGCCACAAACTGGTGCCCTAATGCTAGCATCTCTGCTGCTGACAGTGGAGTCTTACCCAAATCTCTGCCAGGACCTATTGTCTACAAACTAGGCAGACCTGTACATTATTTGGGGAATGCTCAAATCTGCAATTATTTCAATTTTACATTGTGTCGGTTCAGTCAGTGTCGGTTGTTGCACATTTGCTGCATCTGTCATAGAGCTCACCCCAATAGTCAATGCCCCAAAAAGACAAGTCCTGAGGCGTGACTAGGCGGGGTCAACACTAAGGTCCTCCAGGCATATCTGTGCAGCAATCCTGGACCAGAGCTGGTTCATTTACTATGCGGGGGTTTTGACTATGGTTTCAATACTGGTTTGAGACATTTGAGTGCCGGAACGTTCAGTCTGCAGCTAGCAACCCTGAGGTAGTGTCAGAGCTATTAAGAAATGAGGTTCTTTCAGGGTTTGTTATTGGACCTTTCTCCAGGGCTCCTTTTAATCAGTGGAGTCCTACTGGTGTGGCATGTGGAAAATGTTCTAATAAATACCGTTTGATTTACGACTTGTCAGCACCCCATTCTTCTACTATTCCCAGCCTGATTGACTCATAACATCAGAGGTATTTACCCTGTAGTACACTTCAGTGGATATAGCCATTCAGCGGATCTTGCGTCTTGGCCCCACCACTTGGTTTTCGAGGGCCGATATCTCTGACGCCTTCAAGCTGTTGCCAATTCATCCAGATCTGTGGCAATGGCATGGGATCAAGTGGAGAGGGCAATACTACTTTGCGATATGCCTCACTCTTGGATATTCAGCCCTTTTGCTGTGGCCTTAGAGTGCAAATGTGTTACATTATCTGGACAATTTCCTGCTACTTGAAAGTCCAACTTGTTATGCAACTTTTATCGGTTTTTCGTTGCTTCCGGGGTTCTTCGGTGCTTACACATCTTTTCAGCTATCCAAAGGATAGGGGATAAGATGCCTGATCGCGGGAGTCCCGCCGCTGGGGACCCCCGGGATCTTGCACGCGGCACCCCGTTTATATTCAGTCCCCGGAGCGTGTTCGCTCCGGGACTGATTACCGGCGACCACAGGGCGGGCGGCGTGTGACATGACGCTCCGCCCCTCAATGCAAGCCTACGGGAGGGGGCGTGACAGCTATCACGCCCCCTCCCGTACACTTGCATTGAGGGGCGGAGCATGATGTCACACGGGGGGCGGAGGCGTGACGTCACACGCCGCCGGCCTTGTGGTCGTCGGCAATCAGACCCGGAGCGTGTTCGCTCCGGGGACTGATTACAAACGGGGTGCCGCGTGCAAGATCCCAGGGGTCCCCAGCGGCGGAACCAGGCATGTTATCCCCTATCCTTTGGCTGATAAAAAGGTTGAAGGCCCCTCCACATCCATAACATTCTTAGGGGTTATCCTAGATACTATAGATATGGTGGCCAGTTTACCACGGGAGAAGCTGGATCGCATTCGGGCAGTTATCCACAGCATAACATGTTCACAGGTGTCAAACAGACAGCAGCTCCAGCGTTTGTTGGGCATGTTGAATTTCGCCATGAGGATCATTCCTCAGGGCAAGGCCTTTGTCTCCCGGGTTGTTAGCCCTTTTACCATCAGCCCCTGATGCAGATTCTCCCGTGGTCTTTGATGACGCAGCCAAAGCTGATTTAATAATGTGCGACCACTACCTGATGGGGTGGAATGGGGTCTACATGTTTATCCCCAGAGCCAATCAATTTTCACTGGCAGCCTCAGCGGGGTGTGCTGCAATTTTTTCCCCTTATTGGTTGTCACACTCTTGGCCTCCTGAACTCCTAGCTTTGCCCGAGTTCTCAACCACCTCGGCCCTTTTTGAGATCATTCCGATATTGGCAGCAGCACAGACTTTGGCAAGGGCAGACTGTGGTTTTTTACACTGACAACACGGCCACCAGTGACATTATATGCAAGGGCAGGTCTAGGTCTCTAGGTCATTTCTCCACAGATTAACTCACACAGCCCTCCTGCAAAAGTTTCACTTAGAGTGTGTTTACATAGAAGGGAAAAAATTTTGCTGCTGATGCACTCTCTCGCTTCAATTTACAGGTCTTCCGCCAGGCAATGCCAGAAGCAGACAGGGTGGCCACGCCGGCACCTCCTCTCAGCTCTCTGTTTCTGGATTAAACAGTCATTTTTTATTTTTTTTTAGGAGCCTTAGACCTAATCACTCTTAAGCTAGTAACACTGCCAGGTTATACAAGATTGCCTGGAACGCTTTCCTTAAATTCCTACTCAAATATCCGTCACCTTCCCCTTTTGATATTCTGCACATCCTAGCTTTTGTCTAATTTTGCCACATCTCTCAAATTATCACACAATTCCATCCGGTTATATCTAGCAGGCTTACAACATTACTGTTCCCTCAGCCATTCTAGTCTCCCATCCATTCACACTGCTTACCCGGTTAAAGCAGCCTTGAAGGGAATCCAAAAGACAGAGAAACCTAGGCCACACATTTCCAGCAATTCAGTAACTTGTTAGACAGCAATGCAGTAGGGAAGCAGCACAATCCAATAATGTAACAATGCCGGTGCACGCAGAGCCAGACCTGGGTCAGGGGTCCATATGCAAGTAAAAATCAATGATAAATCCGCAGCACTCTTGAATCCATAAAAAAGTGAAAAATGTCAATATTCAACAGTGTCACAGCAATGTTTCTGCCAGCTCACCTGGCCTTTCTCAAGCTTAATACAAACTGTGGTAACAACCATTTAATAAGGATATCACTTAGACATCAGCAGTGAAATTAATAAATCAATCAATCTAGTGTAAACAGTGTACATACAAGTCATCAAAAAACATATCAGTGTACAGTATCCATATAGCAAAATACATTGTGCATTATAAATCCAATATTTATTTATATCACATCTATACTTAGTGAATACAGTGTAAATAATATACCCCCACCTTGATGGGACGCTGATTACATTATGAACCGCATCCCTGTGCTCATTAGTAGGAGGGGCGGCAGAAAACATGGGCGCAGCCATAAAGACAAGAAGCAAGAAGATCATTGGTACCCCACAGAACAAAACGGCCAAAAGGAAATGAGTGACACTATTGTCAACATTTCATCTAAGGAACTTACGTTTGATTAACAAACTTTTACACAAAGGGTTACGTTTATGCCCCAGTTGGAACTTGATTTTGCCCAATTTGTACGCAAACTTAGATTAAAAGTTTGGTTTTCCTCTAAAAATGTCTCTACAGATGACTGTGTCTCTAATTTTATTCCATCTATTTCTAGTGAACACAAAACTATCAAGATGCAAGAACTGGGTCTAAAAAACATGAGTGATTTCTCTCCTAATATTGAATTTTTCTAGTTTACAACAGAGGTGAGCATATAAAATACCCTAACATGACATGAATGCATTGTCCTCTCTTGTCCACGACTGCATCATAAAGCCAGCTGACAAGGGTGGTGCGGTCGTGGTCATGGACCGGAGTGGATATAGAGGTGAAGCAGAAAGACAATTGGCAGATACAAATCTGTATGAATTACTTCCAAGGGACCCCAGAAAAGAAACTGAGATCAAAATCAAAACTATCCTTGACTATGGTTTAAGTGCAAGGCTGATAGATGAGGTGGTTTAAGTATTTAAATGTATTATTTCCAGTGACTCCACAATTGTATCTTTTACCAAAGATCCACAAGGATCGCACAAATCCCCCAGGTCGCCCCATAGTATCCGGGAGGAATTTGATCACCTCCCGGATATCAATATTTTTGGACAGACTATTAAGACCATTCACTACCAACACCAGATCATATATTAGCAATACGGTTGATTTCCTTGACAGAATCTCTGATTTACCTACAGGAGCTATTATAGCCTCTTTTGATGTGGTGAGCCTCTACACCTCCATCCAACATGATGGAGGTATAGAGGCAGTCACCAACAGCCTTACCGATGCACACTTCTCTGCTGAGAAGATTGATTTTGTCAGTTTATTAAAATTGGTTTTGGAAAATATTACTTCCAGTTCAATAATCAATTTTACATGCAAAAACGGGGCACCGCGATGGGAAGTAATGTGGCGCCAGCATACGCCAATATTTTTATGGCAAATTTTGAAAATCAATATGTCTTTGTTTCTCCCCTCTCTGGTAAAATACTAGAGTGGTGGAGATACATAGATGACGTCTTCCTTGTTAGGAATGGGTCATTAATGGAATTGTTGTCTTTTCAGGAGTATTTGAACAGCAGGGACCTGGATATCAAATTCACTTTAACGCATTCTACACAATCAATTAGTTTTCTGGATGTCATGGTGACGATTTAAAATGGACGGCTTACGACGGACTTGTACACAAAGGAGACTGATAAGAACACTCAACTCAGGTATGACCGTTGTCATCCAAGACCAATGGTGAACTCCCTGCCCTACAGTCAAATGCTGCGGGCAGGGAGGATCACCGACTCACAGGACAAGCTTGATAGGGCACTGAACAGAATGACATGCAATTTCAGGCAGAGGGGTTACCCGAGTGACCTGATACATAAACAAAGGGAACGTGTTACGACAGAGTTGAGCAACAGAGGACAACAAGACCTAAAGAGACATGTGGCAAACGTATAGCATTTGTGAGCACTTACAATGATTTATCCCCAACCATCGGGAAAATCATTCGTAAACATTGGCACCTACTCAGTAGTTTAGAGAATATACCTGAATTAACTTTTACATCTTCCTTTGTCATTTACATCATCTGGTGCCCATGTGGTCTCCTCTATGTAGGGGAGACCACATGGGACATGAGAACGAGAATCAATCAGCACAGATACTCTATTAGAAAATGCAAGGTAGAATTGCCTGTTCCAAAACATTTTGTAGAAAAAGTGCATAGCGAATGACCTCAGATATATGATCATTGATCATATACCGCCTCTAAAACGTGGGGGAGATAGGCAAGGTTTGTTAAACAGACGTGAATTAAAGTGGATTCATACATTGGGTTCCTTGAAACCCAGGGGACTCAATGTTGAATTCAAAGTTTCGGCTAGAGTGATGGGGAGGTGAAACCCTCTGGTGTAGCCCCAATGATGTGAACATGTTGTTACGCCAAGCGCTCCGGGTCCCTGCTCCTCCCCAGAGCGCTCGCGGCGTTTACCTCCATGCAGCGCCCCGGTCAGACCCGCTGACCGGGACGCGCCTGCTCGCGGCTCGCATTCCAATCCCCTCACCTGTCCTCAGTCTGCGATTTAAAGGGCCAGTGCGCCACTGATTGGCGCCTGGCCCAATCAGCACATTCACCTGTGTCCTCTCTATAAAAACCCACTTCCCCTTCCTAGTATCGCCGGATTTTGTTGCCTCAGTGCCAGTGAAAGCGTTTCTTGTGTATGTTCCAAGACAGTGTTCCAGACCCTCTGCCGTTGCCCCTGACTACGATCCTTGCTGCTTGCCCTAACCTTCTGCTACTTCCGACCTTGCTCTTGCCTAATCCCTTGTACCGCGCCTGTCTCAGCCATCAGCTGGGGTTGAGTCGCTATCGGGTGGAACGACCTGGTTACCTGCCGCTGCAAGTCCATCCCGCTTTGCGGCGGGCTCTGGTGAAAACCAGTAACCCCTTAGACTCAGTTCCCCTGGTACGGCCCACGTCATCACCCCACTGACACAGAGGATCCACCACCAGTATCCTCACTATATACCCATCCGGACCCTGACACATGTATATCGGTGTTTGAAGTACAAACTGTATTTGGATTATTGAAATGCATTATAATTAATGTTTCATTTCTTTCTCTCTTTTTCTTGCAGTGGCACAGGCGGATGAAGTCACACTCACTGGGTTATTTTTATTCCATGTGTTTAAGATATGTAAATAAAGTATGAGATTTCTTTATGATATATTTTATTTTGTTTTCTTGATGGATTTTGGACTCTGGGGTGTATAGATAGTGGTTGCTAAGGGCTACAGCATTCAGTCACATTCTCCTGAATTTCCATTATATACTCTTTTTTATTATTACAATCCCTTCTTTATATTTATATAATTGTATTTACATTTATCGTCTATATTTATTTTTGTATTATACATATATTTTTTCATTATAAGAATTTTTTATTATTTTTTTACATTAATATTTTTTATTTCAATTTTTTTTCCTTTTGTTATAACAAGATCCCACTATAGAAAAAAGGACCGAGAGGGTTGCAAAAGAGGGAGTAAGTCTGCAGAATGGACATGGCCTCCATCTATCTAATGGGGGCATGAATCACAATGCAGCAACTGAGATCAGATTCTGACATTGAAGTGCCAGATCCTGAGCTTGGAATATTTACCCTCATATATACATAAAAATACTAGGTGGGAGAGGAACTGCATGTGTGTTGAGTTCCAAGAGATATGGGTTCATTTTTTATTATTTATTATTGTTTTTGTTTTTTCAATTTTTTATTTTTTATTTCTTCATCATTATTTATTTAACATTTATTTTTCCTTACCTTTTTCTTATTTTCATATGTCTGGTTATCTTTCTTCTTTTTTTCTATATACATTTGCTATGGTTCTATACCAGGGGTCGGCAAACCGCGGCTCTTTCACTCCTTTTCCGCGGCTCCGCGAGTCTGTCCCGGCTCCAGGTCACCCTCATTCGGGGACAATGCAGTGTCCCAGAGTGATCTGAGCCCGTGAGCCGCCGTCACGGCGTCGTCGGTTTACTTACCTGCCCTGGTGCCATCGGAGCGGAGTCTCTTCTTCCGGGGCCGCGCGGATCCTCACTGTCATGTGACAATGTAACGTCACATGACAGTGACGTCGCCGGCCAGCGCCGCTGGGAGAGGAAGATGCCACGCGAGGAGCTGGTGAGTATGTAAAGTACATTACTCACTTGACAGCGGGGCGTTAACCCCTCACCTTGCGGCAGCGTTAATGCTGCCGTGGGGTGAGGGGTTAACGCTACCGCTGCCATGGGGTGAGGGGTAACTTAACCCCTCATCCCATGGCAGCAGCAGCGTTATAGCTGCCACGGGGTGAGAGGTTAACGCTGCCGCTGCCATGGGGTGAGGGGTTAAGTTACCCCTCACCCCATGGCAGTGGTGGCGTTAACCCCTCACCCCCCAGAAGCATTAACCCCCCTCTCCCCAGCCCACCCCAGGCCTGGGCCCCAAAAAAGCCCACCCCAGCAAAAATATATTTTACATTAAGTGAAAGTCCTTTTTTTCTTCAGATTGACTGCACGATCCTGTATATATAGCATTAAGGTAAGAAACAATATATGCAGTGTTACATTTGTTTTAAATGTCGCAATGGTTTTGCGGCTCCCAGTTTTTTTTTCTTCCTTCGGAAACGGGTCCAAGTGGCTCTTTTTGTCTTAAAGGTTGCAGACACAGACCAAGAATATAAAGATTATGGTAGACGCTGAGCCCAGATGCAACCTACGCATGCGTGCTGGTCGTCATGACTATACACATACACAGAGTCGTTAAGCCCGAGAAACCGGTAGCCAGGGTTCCGGCATAAACATATCATGTGAGTTAATGGGACGCGCATGCGCAGATTGATGCGTGTGCCGATCTTTTCTCATTGCGGCACGCATGCACCCTTCTTTTGTGTACAAACGAGCGCACACATGGAAGACTTGAGTGTGGCGTCTTGCCACCACTGCATAATTTTGTTTTTAATGAGCACAGGGATGCAGTTCATAATGTAATCAGCATCCCATCAAGGTGGGGGTATATTATTTACACTATGTATAGATGTGATATATATAAATATTGGATTTATAATGCTATATGGATACTGTACACTGATATTTTTTGATGACTTGTATGTACACTGTTTACACTAGATTGATTTATTAATTTTACTGCTGATGTCTAAGTGATATCCTTACAAAATGGTTGTTACCACAGTTTGTATTGAGCTTGAGAAAGGCCAGGGTAGCTGTCAGAAACGTTACTGTGACACTATGTTGAATATGGAATAAATTTCACTTTTTTATGAATTCAAGAGTGCTGTGGATTTATCATTGATTTTTACTTGCATATGGACCCCTGACCCAGGTCTGGCTCTGCGTGCACCGGCATTGTTACATTATTGGATTGTGCTGCTTCCCTACTGCATTGCTGTCTAACAAGTTACTGAATTGCTTTTTTTTGTTAGACAGCAATTCGTTTGGTGTTTCCGCTAGCATGGTAATAAAAGCGGCCATTTGCTTGGGTTACTACGGGTTTCTTAGACCAGGTGAATTCACTAAGACCCCTTACAATTCACATGCTCTACAAATCAAACATTTATTGCCTTCTGGGAGAGGCTTCAAGTTGTTGTTAGGATGCACTAAAACACAGCAAAAGTCAACAAGTCAAAATAAATTTCTACCCCACCAACAATTAGTGGTGCCCTGTGAAGGTCCTTCAGCAATTGTTAAGGTTATTACATTCTAAACCACTTGATTCACCATTGCTTCCATTTCCAGTATCCCCTCTGACCACTATGGATTTTGTAAGACACGGCAGAATACGTGCCCGTAGCGTAGGCATGGATCTGGCTACAGTTTCAGGGCACTCATTTAGGATGGGGGCAGCGTCCTCTGCATCTAGGCATGCCATCTCTTTAAATGTCATAAAGTTGGGTCGCTGGAATTCCCCTTGTTACCACAGGTATATACCCGACCCTCTGGTGGAAATGGCAAAAGCTTTTAGCCAATTGGCTAATGTTTAATTGTATTATTGTTCAATAAATATATTTTCTATCAGTTGGTGTTTTGCCCCTCTTCCTTTCATAGGCTACCTTATACGGCCGACCGGGCACACATGAGGCATGATAATAGGTTGATTGTTTCTTCACAGTACACGTATGTTTAACCCGACCAAATATAAATATATATATATATATATATATATATATACATACACAATACTGTGCTATTTATATAAATTGTATTCATGTATGTATAGGTCAGTATAGGCCAGCTAGGACAGTGACATAATACTGCAGGGCATATATACATTGACTGTGCTGTACCCACTGCCCTGGCTACTATGTATATGCATATATATATATATATATATATATATATATATATATATATATCAGCCAGGGCAGTGGGTACAGTACACCCAGCTGATGTATATAGCTCAGCAGTATTATGTCACTGTATACCAATGTCTGTGCTGTGTCCTCTGAACTGGCTAACCCATACTACAGGGTGGGCCATTTATATGGATACACCTTAATAAAATGGGAATGGTTGGTGATATTAACTTCCTGTTTGTTGCACATTAGTAAGACACAGATGACTTTTTGGAAAAGATTGCAGGAGTCACAATTCCAGAAGTTGCATATATGGCTTTGTTTGATGTGGTCAACCTCAACACCTCCATCCAGCATGATGGAGGTGTGGAGGCTGTGAGAAATGCACTGAAAAAGGCCCATTTTTCTCCAGACAAAGTGGAATTTGTCACGTTGCTCCTCATGCTGGTCCTTGAAAATAACTACTTCTTGTTTAATGACAAGTATTACATTCAGAAACTGGGGACGGTCATGGGGAGTAACGTGGCGCAAACCTATGCAAACATTTATGTTGCCCACCTTGAGGAGATGTCTATCTATATATCCCACCATTTCGGGCATGTCCTGAAGTGGTGGAGGTATACCGATCACATCTTCCTCATTTGGTTGGGCATTTAGGTGGAATTGGAGCAATTTCACAATTACTTGAATACTATTGATGAGAATATCAGATTCACGCTTGCATACCCCCAGGAGTATGTGAATTTTTTGGATGTAACGGTGATCATACAAGGTAAATTGGTTACTGATATCTATATTAAGGAAACAGATCGGAATACTCTTGACATTTGACAGTTGCCATCCGAGGGCGATGGTGGAGAGCCTTCCCTTTAGTCAAATGATAACAGCCAAGAGAATCATAGAGGATGAGACTACGCTAGATATAGCCTTGGAGAGAATGACCAAGAATTTTGAGGAAAGGGGCTATCCTAAGGGACTTGTTAGGAGACAAAAGGGAAAGGCATTAGAATGTGATGTGAGACAGAGAAAAGCACGTCCCCCTAACAAACGCATCCCATTTGTAATGACCTATAATGATCTTTCAGGTGAAGTGACTAAGATCGTGAGGAAACACTGGCATCTGATGAGAGATGGATTTGACATCCCTGAATTTAAAGAGTATCCTCTGATGTCCTTCAGAAGGGGCACCAATTTGAAGGACAGACTGGTGAGAAGTGATGTTTCTAATAAACAAATTCAGACGCAACGGTATTTGACTGTGGCCAAAAAGGGATGTTTTGCATGTAGGGGATGTGTGAACTCCGCTCTCATAAATAGGGGGAGTGTATTCACACATCCATCTACAGGTGTGAGTTATCCATTAAAATTTTATATGACTTGTGACACTGCTTATGTGGTTTATGTTTTGTGGTGCGCATGTGTTCTCCTATATGTTGGGGAGACCACACGGGAACTCAAGACCCGGTTAAACCAGCATAGGTATTCTATCAGAAAGGGCAAAATGGACCTCCCAGCTTCATGTCATTTTGTGGAAAAGGGACACAAGGAAAGAGAATTAAGATTTATGATATTGGAACACATCCCGATGAGTAAGAGAGGTGGTGATAGGCAAGCGCAATTAAAGAAATGTTAGTTACGCTGTATATATATGTTAAATACTTTGAAACCGAATGGACTTAATGTGGAATTTAAAACGTCCACTAGGATATTAAATGGGTTGTAGACGATGACACACCCCCTAGGTTTGAAGGCAAATAATTTGGTGTTTGCACATGTGAAAATTCCAGTTATACTGTTTACAAGTTTTCATTTTTCCTTTTTAGATCTTGGAAGGAGGAGACTTGTAGAACACTCACCTGATGTTTTAGAATGTGATTTTTGGTACAATGTATATGATAATAAAGATGTTTTTTTTTTTTTTTTTAAATAGACATTTGTATTTCATGTGCACATCACGGAAGTGACGGTTTTTAAACATGTTGGGCATCAGACACCTTCTTGAGGGACATTATTCGTTGATGGTCTCTATAGAGATGGTCCAGTAAATGGACCTGATTGACATATACCTGAATTGGTTTGCAGCCCTGGTATATATGTATGTGAGGTACGTGTTTCCTGCAGGCTGGATATTAGTTCGTACACTTAATTGTGCGCCAGCTGGTCTCCTTTGCCGCAGAATAACTGGGATGTGACCTATGGTTCATATCCTTGGATATACCTGGCTGCTTGTATGTGGTGTATGCAAGTGATGGGCAGCAAAGTCATCCAGGATATAAGATATGAAGAGACTATGGGCTAAAGCAGGTCCGTTCCGTTATGCAAGATGGTGTCTGTGAGCCCGGACATCCAGTGCGCATGCGAGCTTGCGCCAGAAAGTCTGCACCTTACGTAATCACGTTCGGAGAACCATGTGACACCGGGCGTGATGACGTGGCATATGGGGATCGCTCCGGTGATGATGCACTTTGTATGCGCAGATACGCGCGCAAACTAGAGTCCACGCTGCTATGTGTAATGTTTACATCCGGTGAGTGTTGTGAATCTCCGCCTATGGGTGAATATATTAATTATATAAATTCAATACAAATGTGAATATAAGGATCATAATTAATGTTAATATCGGCAGTACCGGATTTTAATTCACTATATGCACTTTATTTTTACACTCTATATATGAATGCACTAGATCATGCACTTTATTGTAATTTTGATATTTTATGAAATGTTTAATATGATATATACACTGACACTATATTAATGAGATGATTAATGCACTTTAGGTGCCAGTTAATTGGCACCCTTATTTATATTTGTGTGGAAGTGGGATATGTGCACTGCTTGATAAAGACTAGAGGAGTCTAGTCGAAACGTCGCTACTTGCTGTGAACTCACCCTGTTTGCTATGGAATAAACCACTTTGATTTTTTCACTTTACGCCGTGTGCTGCAGTACATCCTTTTTTTGCTAGATAGGTAGATAAATAGATATACACATATATATTTACCGAGACCTATCATGCCGACTGCCTGGTGAGTGACATCCTCTGCCCGCCCACTGTCTGGATGCATTATATTATACACCTGTACACTGAATCACTGTACCACACGAATGTATTGATACACTTATGTTGAGTACGTTCAGAATTATTGATTGAACTGTATATATCAATGTGCCGATCTCTTCTTTTGATCACTAAATGTACATTATTTGCATACTTTGTGAACTTTGTTTTCATCTAATATGTTAATTGAAGGGACGGTCCTGCGTGACCTTGAATACTCACCTATGTGAATCACTTTTTGCTTGAGAATGGCAGCGTGAGGTTACCGAAATGTAGCCTTGCTTGGGAGTGAATAAATAACACTTTGTTTACCATTTGGAGTGCTCCGACTTTTCTTCAAGTATACAGTTTGGATTCCTAACCAGGATCAACAGCTGGAGGCCCCAGTGCATGCTTCATTAGGAGTGCTACCTTTTCCTTTACTATTTAAAGGTTACCTGGCCAGCACCCAGAACTATTTACATCTTCAAAAACCCACTTAACGGTATGACTGATCCATCTCCCAATGTGTTTTCCTATACTGAACGGGATGCTAGAATTCTGAGTCATACAGGAGGGGACCCTGCTTTTTTAGATGTCCCTTCTACTCACATTGGACATCCAATGAAGGTTTGCGGCCGAGACAAAAAAAACTTCTCTCGCTTGAACTACACATGAACACCCTGGGGGAATATCCCCGCAATAACTGTATTACACGTGGCATGAGGTGTCAACCTCATGACAATAATTTTTTTCATAATCCTGAATATCGGCTAAAATATGAACAGATTTCAAATAAATATGCGCTGGACTTGATATTATTACAAATTGAGTTTTTGCATTCCGAAATCACAGCTACTAGGAGTAGAAGTAGAAGCGTTAGAATGGCTAATGGATACGGAGTGTGAAGCCTTCATTGCTAAATGACATTTTTGAAAAAAATACGGGTTGAGCAGGACGACATAAAGCGGAATAAATGGGCACGGGATGCTAATGATTACATTAGTGGCAAAGTATACAGATGAAGTACACAACCTTCTTCACCCTGCAGAAATAGAAAATCTAAAGATTCTAGGATAGACAATTTCAAAAGCCAGACAACTAATCCTGATAATTCTTCTGCTAACAATCGTTTTTTTAGGCATGAAACCACCCCACTGTAAACCCACCAGGAGAGGGGGCTACCGGAGGAAACGATCCAGTGAGGACCCGCGGCCAGAGACATACCGACAACAAAACCCTTCCGCAGAAACCGACAACCAACAAGCGAATACAGAAAAATGTGGTAAATATTTCCTCCACCACTTTAAATAATGAATTGTTATTTTGTCTAGGGGTATGAATTTTTGTTTATGCAGTGACATTGATTGGTTTCAGCTAGAACTGCATTTGCACCAATTTGTACATAAGCTAAGAGTTAGGTCTTGGTTTTCGGACAAAAACACTGATAGTAACACCACCAATACTCAAAATGTCTCTCCAGGATTTTCTTTAAGTGACACTAACATTTGGGTTCCCAGTGATTTTGTGCCCACAACTTCTATGCTTATGATTGACACTTTTTACACCTTGACTAAAAGAGATCAGCAGACTCAAAAATAGGTTCAATCAACTTATTCACTCCAATATGACGTAATCCCAGATGAGGGCCATGAATGACTTGACCACAACCTGGTGGTCAAACCTGCCGACAAGGGGGGCACGGTTGTGGTCATGGATCGGTCAGACTACCTTAAGGAAGCCACCCGACAACTCAGTGACATCACCACATACACACAATTAACCTATGATCCCAAATGGGAATTCCGCCGAGAAATCAACAAAACCTCAGTGGACGCCCATAACAATGGCCTAATTGATCAATTTTTTTTTTGACTACCTTATTGTAAAGCATCCTGTCACTCCTGTCTTGTATCTTCTACCTAAGATACACAAGACACCGCATAATTCCCCTGGTAGACCCATTGTTTTAGGGCGAGAATCCCTTACCAGCCACATCTCCATCTTCCTAGACAATGTTCTAACACCTGTTCATACATAACAAAATCCAGGATTTGATTGTTGCAGATGAGACCGTACTAGTCAATATGGACGTGACTAGCCTGTACACCTCCATACCTCATGATGGGGGTGAGCAGGCAGTCAGGTCCTTCATTTTGGCTGATTTCTCTGTGGTAAAAAAAACTCATTATTTAATTGCTATTGTTGGTACTATAAGAAAATGACTTCATATTTAATGATGTGTATTTCATCCAGCGTACCGGTACAGCAATGGGCACAAATGTGGCACCCACGTACGCCAACCTGTTTGTTGCCCATATGGAGGAGACTTTCATCTATGTATCTCCCCACTTCAGACATGTTCTGAAGTGGTGGAGGTACATAGATTATATTTTTTTTATTGTGGACGGGGACAGAGGCTGAATTGTCTTCCTTTCTGTCTTTCCTTAACAACTTACCATCAGGGTTACAATTCACATATACCATATCTAGAACAGACATTCATTTTCTGGACATGAAAATCAGTATCAAGATCAATCACCTAGACTCAGACATTTCTGTTAAAACTACTGATTGCAATTCTTTTTTGCGGTTTGACAGCTACCACCCCCGCAGTCTGGTTTGCTCATTACCTGTAAGCCAAATGATCCACAGCAAACGTATCATTAGTACAGAAGAGAGGGTTGAGCCTGCTCTGGATTTCATGGTGAATAATTTCCTTGATCGAGGGTATCCATACAAACTGGTACTTGACCGTAAACAAAAAGTAATGAGCATGGACAGGAAATCCTTGCTTGATCCTCGCACTTCCAAAAAATCTCAGGACAGGATGGCTTTCATAACCACATTGTCAAACGATGAAAATCAGTTCTAAAACACGTTGCCAATCAACATTCCTGGCAAGATGACCAAAGGATCTACGAGAAATGTCAGCATCCACCATTATCTGATGTTCAGCTTCAGGAGACAAAATGGCTTATACCACGTCATCCCCCCCACAACACCCTAACTGACATTGTGGGTAACCCTAAGCTCTTGAAAGATATACGTCAACTTTCTGCATTCTGCCATACTGGAGATTTGGAAATATACCACAGTTTATGCCTGAAATATAGGCCCAAACGCATACATTTTTTTATAGACCCCATGGTAGCCCGAACCCAATTAGCGGCACTCGACCATAACCGTAATGTTGGTCGAAATCAAGCTCCTGAGTTTTGGTGATCCTGTAGGCACACTGCGACATCGCATTAAGTACTCCAAAGGGAGACGTGCATAGGTTGTGAAAATGCTTTTTGAACCCACAAGGCAGGACTTCTTATTTGATATTTTTAATACAGTGGTGGATGTGGTTCAATGATTATGCATTTGAATGTGCCCAAACTGGTCTAACATATTTGCCCTTGGAAATTCTGATAGACTAATTTAGTTTAATTAATTTTTACACCATAACTTTAGGGGACCATTTTTAAAAAACGGTCTTGAGGAAAAGTTGACCAATTTCCCATTAAGCTGGTTTATTTATATTTGGCCATTGCAAAAATGGAAGAAACGATTGAATTGTTTGTTATGTGCAACAGGGCAACTTTTTGTTATAATTTTTTTTGGAAATTGCCTTGCAGTGTGTTTTATTTTACATTAGGCTAACATACATTATATATTTTTTGCCTTGCTTTGAATCAGTAGCGTCATAAAAAATTCCTGATGTGTTTTCAATACAAAAATAGTATACATGAAAGACATTACACATCTTGAACTCAAAAATTTTTTATTTTTTGCAAGTCAAATTGGGCCCGCCAAGATGCCATACGTAAGCACCATGTATTTTTCCTTAGCTACCTGGACTGATCCACTATATTTCAAAATAATCTTACATTTTTTGTGATAGTAAAAAAAAAAAAAAAGCTTTATTTTGCATTTGAAAAGGTAAGCTCCTAACTTACAAAATGTTTATTATTTGGCAATATAAACTGTAGATATTTTTGAAAATAAAGTCACAACATTCAAAAATGTCCTCCTTGGAATCCGGTTATGCCTCACTCTTTATTGTGTCTATGTGTGTTCAAAATATAACCATAAGCACAAACGCAAACAACTTAAATGGGCACTGTCATGAAGTAAAAAAATTTTGCGCTGTCGGATAGCAGTTAATGTGATGGCCCCGACATATAAAAGCATCGTATGTCGATTTTATCATATGTCGGGGCCATCGTAGGTCGGGGGGTTACTGTATCTATATATATAGAGAGAGAGATAGATATCTATCTAACTTTCTATCTCTCTACTTGTCTCTATCTAAATATATGTATATGTATATATATATATATATATATATACACATATATATATATATATATATATATATAGAGAGAGAGAGAGAGAGAGCTCTCTTTTTATCTCTCTCTCTTTCTATCTATTTCTCTCTCTGTCTCTCTCTCTATATATATATATAGATAGAGATATATATATATATATATATATATATATCTTGCGCTTTCTCTCTATATATATATTTACATATGTTTAAAAAACAAAACAAAAAAAAAACAAAAATATATATATATATATATATATATATATATATATTGCATTTGTATTTATAATGGATTAAAGCTACCACTATTTTTTTCACCTATTTTGTGTGCTCCAACCGCTTTTTGTTCTCTCTCTCTCGCATTTGTAGGTGAAGATGTTAAAAACCGTTGGCGGTCTTTGAGGGACCAGTTTCGACGCTATGAAAATGCTAAAGAACAGAGTGGTTCATCCCCTGTCAGTCGCAGACGCTTTGCCTACTATGAGTCCCTGTTATTTTTACGCTCTGGAAGAGAGCTTCGGCCGTAAGTTTTTATTTTTTATTTTTTAAACACTTACATCACTTGTCTTCTTTATCAGTAGTTACATTTTTGTTAATGGATTTTTTGTTATCTAGCGTGCGCAATTTTTTATTGCGCATATTTTTTTGGTTTGGGGGGTTTGGGTTTTGTTTTTAACATTTGACAACAATTAAAATAATTTCAAATGTTCTCATTTTAGATCTAGTGGTAATGTTGGTGATACCAATCAACCTGAAGATGAAGAAACCATTACCCTAGACTCTTCACCATCCATGATTAATACAGAAGATGACCCTCCTTTGGAAAGCAATCAAGCGGCTTCGGGTGGCCCTTCAACTAGCCATATTCGGGCAAATTTGCAGAGAGGCAGACACCAATCACGTGAAGGGGGTTTCAATGTTAACAGGCAAAATTTTTAGTTTGAGGCTCTGTCTATGCTGCAGAGAGTTGAAAAGGAGGATGAGTGGGACCATTTGGCATGTACCTTGGCTTCTCGCCTTCGTAAGCTGCCAGTTGGCCGCCAGTGGCACTGTGTTCCTATTCTGTTTGAAGTAGTTGAAATTTTTAATTCCCCTAATCCGATTCCCACTAACTTAGAAATAATAACAGAGCTAAATAAGCTTAAACAAAGTAGATGCCAGTCGATTCACTCTGCACCCCATGTAGCCCCACAATCAAGTGTCACTCTTTCCTCCTCTGAGGATCAACCTCACATGTTGTCCCAGCCTTCTTCCCGCCCAGCCTCAATAAGAGAACCGTCTCATGTATCTTTAAATTTAGGCAGATGTTCTAGTTTTCGCCAAATGTTGGACTTTAGTCCCCCAGATTCTGACCACTTACCTGCTTTTTCATACTGTCCAACAAATCGGTCAAGTTTGCAGCCATCAGACAATGTTACATCACCTGATGCTTCGCCACCAGTATATCAGGCATTGTAGCGACAATGTTTATTTTTTTATATGGCTTTTCAGTTTGAAATGACATGACATTAATGTGTAATTTGTGGTTACGTTGCACAGGTATGTTTTTGTCATTTTCGCTAATTATTAGGGCCCCTAGACATGCAGCAATGTTTGGGAAATATTCTGAAAATTTTGCCACAGAAAAGTGAGCTGTGTTGGTGCATGGTTTTTCTTAATAACAGCAGTTAGTGTATATATGTAGGCCAAAATACAGAAAAATATTCCTTTTTTTATACACAAATTGTGGGCCATGCTTGCAAAATGAATAAGTTGTGAGATAAGTGAGGTTTTTTGTTTACCTAGGCTCACTAACTGTCATTCCTGTGGCAATTTCTAAAAAATTTGCAGGATTGCTTTTTTTATTTGTTTTTAATTTAAAAAAAAAATAAATAAATTGGAGGGGTCCATTGTGACTTTGGCTTGTTTGTTGAGCCGTTGTTTTATTTCTAAAATGATTATTTGGGGCCAAATGTGTGGTTACATGACATGGAGAGTGCTTGTGGCTATTTCATATATGTTAATGGTTAACTTTGTGTGTTAACATGGTTGGTACAGTAAGGTAATTTATTCTTTTTCAAGTTATGGTACTGTGATGCTTGTGATACAATTTTTTATGTGAAAAAGAGATTTTGGATGGTAGTGTCTTTTTATGCCTTTTGTCACACACAAATCTTAATAGTGGCACAAGTTGGCAGTGACACAAGACCCTTAGTGTTAGACCCAAAAAATTGTATTCTGGCCATAATGTTTGGGCATTTTACATGTTTGATTGGGTTAATTTGTTAGAAACCACACAATTGCACTTTTGTGTGTATGTTGCTAAGAAAAAGGGAGGCTTTGCTGAAAACCAAACAGGTAGCCAATGTTTGAATTGATTTATAATGCTGTTAGGAGACAACACATTTTAACAAAATATGCCTTCATTAGTGATAACACACAATATCACCTTTTAAAATCCAACAAAAAGGGGGATTTTGTCAGTGTAGGCTTACATTACATGACCACATTTTCCCTGCAGATTATTTATAAATATAGTGTTGGGTAAATAGTTGATTTCCTTATTTGATGGCTTTGCACGTCTAAGAAAATGAGGATCCAACCAAAAAAGGCTAGTGGATGAGATGTGTGATTGTATATTTGTCACCGCTGAGACCCAACGCAAACTCTACAGCAGCACCATTAACATATAGTGCTGGGAGTTAGCTATGACAATGTTAATGATAAGGCACAATGCATGTGTCATATGATCATGATAACACGCACCTGCACAATCATTATGTCATGCCTTGCACACTCAAAAGGTATTCTATTTGAGTGTGCATGACAGACTTAACACCCCCTCACATAGGCTGACATTGAGTGGTTTGTTTGGTGATGTCATGATCCTATGTCCCCTGCATCGATATACAACAGGCACATAACAATGCTTGATACGTGCCCTTGATGGTAGGGGTGCTGAATTTGAGTTTGCTATTGCTCACAATGTAAAGACACCTGCATTGAGTCATCTTAGCCTATATGTTTTGTCGATGTTTGAACATGGGTACGACCAAAGTGACACTTTCATTTATTTATGTTAAGATGTGTATGCCAATTTGTATTTCACTCTCTTTACTTGTATGTAATATTTATGATTGCACTTTATGACCTAATTCTATGTTAAAATTGAGAGTATTGTTTTTTTTTTTAAATAAACTTATTTAACAACTAAAAATTTTGGAAATTTAGTAATTATGTTTGATAATGTCGTATATGTTTGTTAAAAAATTAAAAATTTAATTTTTAATGGAAGGTAAAACTGAAAAAGTTTAAAAAATGTAAAGCAGATATTGGCGAAAAAGTATTTTGCCAGCAACACAGTACATAATACGTATTTTGTTACAAAGAAATTAAATGAACATACTTTTTACTATATATTTATTAACAAAAATATCATTAGAGCATGTGTAAAATATAGCAAATAATTAACATTTTACATTTTAACAACATAATTAAACAATAAGTACACATTTTGGCATTGTAAACTTTTTTTTTTAAAAACCCATCAGGTAGGACACGGAAATAACGATTCTATGGGGGTAATTTCACACTTTAGACACCTTGGCAAGAGTGTTCTTCACACAGTTTATCATCATCTTGCCTTTAGACTTTTCAAAGTGTAATTTGCATGCTGTTTTCAAACACTATTAGCTGGTCCTGGATTCCATCACCCTGGTTTGCTCACCACCGGCACAGGAGTATTGCCAGGGCACGGCACCTTGTGGACTAATAAAATAGTCAGCAAAGAAATCCCGAATCTGCGTTCCGCTGGGGTTAGGTTGAGAACCCCAGTTGATATGTGTGTGAAGGCTTGATGGTGGCATCAACACATCTCCATCGTGGATGTTATTGCGATTGAAGTTGTGAAGCACACAGCAAGCCTTCACCACAATATCAACTGTGTTCACATCCAAACGGATTGCAGTATTCAGGACCCTCCACTGACTACTCATTATTCCAAAGGCGCATTCCACAACTCTACGTGCCCGTGCCAGCCTATAATTAAAAATCCTCCGGCGAGCATCAAGTTCTCTTTGGGCATATGGGCGCAGCAGGTTGGGCAATAATGGAAAAGCCTCATCCGATACCATCACAAAGGGAACATCAACTGTGGAACCCGGAAGAGGTCTGGCAGCTGGGAGCGTGACACAATCTCGAAGAATTTGCCTACCAATTGCGGATACTTGCAGCACCCGAGAATCTCCACTACTGCCATAGTTGCCAACATCAATGGCAACAAATCGAGAGTGAGCATCAGCCACCGCCATCAGGACAATCGAAAAATATTTTTTATAGTTATAAAAGCGAGTGCCTGAGTGCGGTGGCTGCTGCACCCTGATATGTTTGCCATCAACTGCCCCTATGCAGTTTGGAAAATTGGCTACAGTTTGAAAGCCTGCTGCAACCTGTAACCAAGTCTCCTCGGATGGGCACGGCATCTCAGTGGGCTGCAATTTCTGCCAGATCACGCTGCATGTACTCCTTACAATTCTGGAGATGGTCGAAACACCAACCCTGAATTGAAGGTGCAGGGATGCATAGCTCTCTCCTGTGGCTAAAAATCTGAAAAACAAAAAGAAAAATAACAATTAGTTAGCTAATCATCACCATTTCTTCTTCTTTGTAAACATAGTGTAAGCAAACACATTTTAAAACATCAATAAAGAATAATGGTCCCTCATAGACTTACAATTAATATATGCAACATTCTACAATTAAATTACATAAAAGAGGTTATGGCTAGAGGTGCACCGAAATAGAAATTTCAGAACCGAAACGAAAACGAAATAAAAAAAAAATGTCCGGCCGAAACAGATTCTGAAACCGAAAATGACTTCTCCCCATCTTCTGGTAAAATGCAGCGCTCTGCTCATTAGATTCCCCGACATTAGATTGCCAGCTCCCCCACATTAGGTCGGTAGTTCCCCGACATTAATAGGCAGCTCCCCCACATTAGTAGGCAGCTTCCCCACAATAGTAGGCAGCTTCCCCCCACCCCACAGACATACAGCTTCCAGCCATATATAGTGTATGGCTGGAGGCTGTATGTCTGTACTGCTGCCCCCACAGTGTTCCGGTCACCGCTCCTCCGGGCCGGGGTCACCATGTACTGCTATGGCCTATGGACCATAGCAGTAGGTGCTGGGACCGGGGGAGCGGTGACCGGAACACTGAAAAAGATGACGCGGTCACTTACCAGGCCCCGGCCGGCGTGCGTTCTCCTGCGACGATCCTGCGTCTCTATGGTTGTACGCACGGGACGTCAGTGACGTCCCGTGCGTACGACCATAGAGGCGGAGACGCGAAGGACCGAAGGAGGATCGCAGGAGGACGCCGGGGAATGGTGAGTGACCGGCAGACATCCTTATGTCCCGAAAAGATTTTTCGGGACACAGGGATGTCCGGGATAGGATTAGGAATACTTCTTTTTATGTGCCCGGGCCGGCTCCCGTGTGTGGCTGCAGGCAGGGGCCGACCAGAGCATATAAAAACTAATACTGTGTACTAAAAACCAGGGGGCCTCCAGCTGTTGTGAAACTACAACTCCCAGCATGTCCGGACAGACTTTGCCGGTCCAAGCATGCTGGGAGTTGTAGTTTCACAACAGCTGAAGGGCCCCTGGTTTTTAATATACAGTATTAGGTTTTATATGCTCTGGCCGGCCCCTGCCTGCAGCCACACACAGGAGCCGGCCCGGGCACATAAAAAGAAGTATTCCTATCCCGGAGAGCGCGCCCCCCCAGATGTTGCGGCCGGCCCCCTCTGCACCGCCCACGAGTGCCTCTGCCACTGGCAGTGTTTGCAACTTGTGCTGTGGGCTGGCAGGGGAGGTGGCTCATTATCGGGACATTTTTAGTTGTTTCGGCATTTCCCCGAAACAGCTATTTTCGGCCGATATGTATTGGCCGCCGATATATCGGTGCATCCCTAGTTATGGCCAAATTGTGCAATGATTGCCAACCACACACACCTTAACTAAACAATGTATATACTGTCTAAAAACAAAGAGGACTTACCGCAAGGTGATGAGCAAACGATCCTCGGGTGAAATTGGCTTCCGCATACAGGTAGTGGTCATAGTCAAATCAGCTTTGATAAATTCAAAAAGTTGATCAAACATCGACATAGAAAGTCGGCAATAATTTTTAAATTTAACCTCATCCCTTGAACATAAAAAAGAATAATTACTCCATGTTTTAATGAGCAGAAAACAAACAATATACAATGAGTGGTTAAAAATATGCACCTTCTCAAATCTTGAAACACCACTGAAAGAAAACCTTTGGACAAGCGATCCTGAAGGAATGGATGCACCCAGAATCGTCGTCTACGGGGCTCCTAGTATGTAAGGAAGGCAAATCAAGGAAAAATAAAGAATGAACAGACACACATTGCCATAGGATGTTACGCAAGGTACAAAAATCAAAATTAAGCCTAAACAAAATTAAAAATAAATGGTCTAAACATCTACATTTTCAGACAAGGTACAAAAAGGGCCACAGGAGCAGGAGAAGCAGAATCAGCTCAAAAATACACCTCACAGCGACACACTACCTGACAGCGAAAGAGGTTGAATCACATAGCACTCTAGTCATACAGGAATAAACTATTCAAAATGTTCAATACACAATTTGAGGTAAAAAACAAAACATATTTTCATGAGGGATTAACATTCAGACATATCAAGTTAAAAAGACAAAAAAAAAAATTTACAAAAAATTAGGAATAACACATTGTTAACACACCAGAGTACCACTTTTTATTAAGCTACTCGGTATGATAAAACACTGTTCCATGAACAAGCATATTTGAGACACCATATAGCGGCATCATTGAATAAAAAATTCAATAAAAGGTTGCTATGGCCAACAATGCAACTTCTTAAGAGGACAGTTTGTAAAAAAACACCACCATTCTGCAAAGGTTCAATATCGAAGAAAGAGGTGTAAATAGAATGCGGAACTTCCTGGCACACACAAGCAAACCACATTAATTAGACAAAAACACAGGGAATTAAGGTATAATATGACATTTACCAGATTTGGGTGGCGCAGTCGGCGAATAATCATGATAATTAACATGACAAACACCCTCAAGTATGGCCGGCGCAAACGTAATGGTCCACTACCAGGCATGGTACAGACTTTCACCAAAGCACAGAACAACTGGCTCAAAAAGACAAGGAAAATCATTGATTGCTTTAATTGGGAAAAGCTGAGTACTTTCCCACCTTTTTTTAGGAATGAAAGGTCAGGAGAACAAGACTTTATTGTTCACAGGCAAGTACAAGGTTATTTGGGTCATGCGACTTAGCTGCGTTAAATACGCATCTGCATAAAATACGCAGATGCGTAAAAATTAGCATAAAACGCAAGTGCGAAAAATTCATAAACATTGCATATTTACCTGCGTAAAATACGCACCGTATACGCCGTGTGGGAACGTACCCTAATAAGTGATTTTAAACAAGTTTAAAATCACTTTTAAATTCGGCCACTAGTGGTCGCCCTCCTAGTGGCCGAATGCATTTGGCAGTGACGTCACTACTGAATTTCGACTCATTTAAGCCTGGCAATGAGTCTAAATTCAGGCACTGCGATGCTCGCTCCCGCCTGTCAATC
The DNA here is from genome assembly GCF_029499605.1 of Hyla sarda. Classification (NCBI taxonomy): domain Eukaryota; kingdom Metazoa; phylum Chordata; class Amphibia; order Anura; family Hylidae; genus Hyla; species Hyla sarda. Next base: position 426,178,163 of record NC_079191.1, read on the forward strand.
AAACAGGCGAGAGCGAGCACGCTGATAGCTGGGGCTGCGCGCATTGGCCAGCTCCACTGGCCTCGCGCACGGCCCCGCCCGCCCCCGTTACCCTGTCCCCACTAGTGTCAAATGTGCCCCCCGCGACATTGATACCATCACCGCTAGCGGGGTCCCTGTGCCCACTAGCGGTGTCACAAGAATGTCGAGCGCAGCTCTGTTCCCCGTCCCTGTCAGCTCTCAGGGTACGGGAACGGATTTAAAAGCTTCGCGCGCATGCGCAGTACTACGCAAATAGCGTAGGGGTAAAGCCAGGCTCCTAGCGCTGCCTACGTTAGCCCTACGCTATTTGCGTAGTGCTGCGCCTGCGCAGTACTACGTTAACCGCTCAGGAGGCTTTTAAATCTATTCCCGTACACTGAGAGCTGACAGGGACGGGGAACAGAGCCGTGCTCGGCATTTTTGTGACACCGCTAGTGGGCACAGGGACCTCGCTAGCGGTGATGGTAGCAATCGCGCTCGCGGGGGGTACATTTGACACCGCTAGTGGGCACAGGGACCCCGCTAGCAGTGATGGTAGCGCTCGCGGGGGGCACATTTGACACTGCTATTGGGCACAGGGACCCCGCTAGCGGTGATGGTAGCGCTCGCGGGGGGCACATTTGACACCGCTAGTGGGCCCAGGGACCCCACTAGCGGTGATGGTAGCGCTCGTGGGAGGCATTCTTGTGACACTATGACACTAGACAATAGGGTGCCTCCAGCTGTTTCACAACTACAATTCTCAGCATGGCCTGACAGCTAATAGCAATCATGGCATGCTGGGAGTTGTAGTTGGGAAACAGCTGGAGGCACCCTATTTGATAAATAACACTCATGCATAGATAATGTGAGGGCAGAAGCAAGCGCCCAGCAAGGCATCAGTGACGTCGCGCCTGTTGGGAAGCGCTGCTTCCTGCCCTGCTTTATAGAGCAGATTTAGAAGCACTAAATCTGCTCTATTAAAGCGATTAAAAAATGTTTTGAAGCCAGGTAGGGGGTTAGGGCTAGATTACTAATAGGTAGGGACATATTAGATTATATAGTACTTGGTGGGAGCTACCCTTTAAGACAAAAAAACTCTGCGTCTCACTCTAGACTGGCAAATTACAATAAATTATAACAACATATGTGTACTTTCCACATAAATTTGGATTACACACTGACATAGCTTACTAGAAATTTTGACCAGAGGGTGTAGCAAAAGAGTGATAGTCTCCAAACCACTGGAACCCTGTGTACAGTCCCTCGGAATCTGGAAATTTAGCACAAATTACGTTCACTGCGCAAGAAGCAATGGGAAACCTGTTCCCTTTTCCTAATCTTCCATAAATCAGGGCACAGTAGGATTTATAGGCAACCCATCTCAGATATCTGTTAGATGAAGAAAATAAAGTTTTAAATTTACCCTCTTTCTTCACAAATGTATAATTTTCAATAATGGTTGTTGCATATTCTATTTTTTTTAATTCAATTCTGACTTTGGAATTAAGTATTGGCCAAGAAATGCAAATTTTCTCAATATTTGGTGATCCACACAGTGGTTGAGGCAACCTAGACATGTCCAACTATAAGTTCAGCCCTGTTTAGCTTAGTAAAGTGCATGTTGTTGTATTTGTGGTGATTTGTCACAAGCCCCTGGGTTATACTGCTGAAATGTTGCAAGGTGCAAGGAGGCCAAATCAGCGGCCAGAAAGAATACCAATCGATCACATCCCTGCTCTTTAGGAGTTGTCGGCCGAGAGACACAGACAAGAGCAGGAAGAAAGGCTTGGTAATTGGGGCGGACCTTGTGTTTGCCCCCATCCCCCCAACCCAAGAAAGTAAGAAAACACGCACTCGACTTTTTACAATGTTTTCAATAATATTTATTGCACAAATTTGTAAACCCTATATCAACTTGAAAAAACTAGACCTGTGAAAAATAAATTAAACTTAAATAATGAATTACCGCACAGCCAATACACTTTCTAGAAACAAACAAAAAAAAAGACACAGATCCAAAATGACCACTCTAGTCTAATTACAACCCCCTCCCTTCCCCCTCTAATTACACCCCTCCCCTTAATTACAACCCGTCCTTCCCCCCCTCCTTATTTACACCCCCTCCCCCCACTTAATTACACCCCCTTCCTTCACATAAAATGATTTACTTACATTTTGATGATGCCTCCGTCCGACTGCCTGTGATGGATCCTTCCGCTCCTTTAAAAGATCTGTGAAGGCGGCGTCAGCATCGTGATGTCACGTTGCACACCACCACCACACTCCTCCCCCTGCTGCTCTGACTGGGCAGAAAAGCGTTGCAGTCGCGGTGCAGCAGTGGATGGGGGGGGTGACTCTGTCATGGCACCTCCCTTGTGAGTGGCATCCGGGGCGGGCCACCCCCCCTTGTGAGTGGCACCCGGGGCGGGCCACCCCCCTTGGTACGCCACTGCTGCCATGACTTAAAGGGTTATTTAAAGTTTGACCACTTAAAAATCTATAGAAAAACAAACTTTCCCTTACCTCCTGCACTCCAGCGGGGCTTCCCCAACTGAGCTCCTCTTCAGCACATGAAATCGCAGCGCTCAGGCCTGGAGTGTCACACTGTTCAATTACTGGTGAGGAGGGAGAGAAAAAGTGAGAGAGGGGGCTGAGTTGATTTACATTCAATTCAAGAAAGATTATACAAAGCCCAGAAAGGGACTGTTAATTCCACTCCAGTATTGTGGAACGATTGGCTTTTCAACTAAGCCTATGTACAGCACGAGGCCCTAATAAGTCCTCATTTTGGCTGAACTGACAGGGATCCATCCATTCCTAAAAGGCATCAGGGTTCTGGGCGACCAAACTGCTGGGTGAACAGATTTGTCTGCTACACCATCAGATTGACCAAGTCATCACTGAAAAAACTGAAGCAGCCATTTTCAGTGAAGCCTACATGGTCAATCTGGATTCCTGGGCAGCCAAAAAACCCAGGAATCAGAGGGTTCCTGGTCCTCATGATCATTCCATTTTACAGGTTAATTTTCCTGGATGGCCAAAAAAGATGTACGAGGGACAGGCTCACGCATTCTGGTATGGGGCATAGGGTCACTTGCACGGGGCAGTTGTAGCCTTGCCCTGCGTTATTGCCTGCTAGGGGGGGGGGGGTCATCATGGATGATGATGAGGAGGGAGAGGAAGACAGGATTGAGGTGGGGTCTGCTTCTCCCTTAATGGCGGTTTCGGTGTGGCGTATACCTCTTCCGACAAAAACATAAGACACCAAAGTATTTCAAGCTTTTACATCTTTACAAATTCCTTACAATATTACTGACCATTAGCTATTTTTCTCCAGATCCCGAGTTTTGAATTTGTTGGGAGGAGTGTGTTTGGCTTAAGTTTTAAAGCAGTATTTTACAAACCTCTTGTAAGAATGAGCTCTTATGCTTGTTCACATTCCCTCATCTTCCTTTCATGTAATCCTGGATCTCCAAGTGTGACTATTTCAATGAGTTCGACCCATGTGAAGGCTGCACTCTATTCTTGAGGCACACACAACCTTTTGTATCATCAGAAAAACCCAAACGTGTAAAATAAGTGTGAAACCTTAGAAATGAAATAAGGTGGAGTCTGCTGAAGCACATCCACGTGAAACGATCGTCACTCCTCATGTCTCCTTTAATTGTCTGCACTGCTCTTGTCCTTGACTGCACTTTAATGGATTTTAAGAAAGCTGGATAAAATTACTTGTTTTTACCAAGACACAGTGGCTGAGTGCCATGAACTGTTTCTCTTCCCATTGAATTTATTCAAGTATCTACTACCTCATTGAGCAACACCTATGCCATAAACTGTGGCTGCATACACCTGGTTACCTCTCTCCATTCAAAGCCTTCCATGGGTCTATAAAGAGCATAACTACAGTATGTTGTAGTGCCAGCATTTCTAACTATATGATTTTGCATTATTATGCAGTCAGATCTTAACACATAGATATCTTTTTGGACTGCATCTATATTTCAGGAGCCTCTCGGTAATCTTTGCCATCATTCTTTTTCCGATTGCTATTTGTGCAGCTTCATCGTCATCTCTAGCTTTGCTTCCATTTCTCCAAGCTAAGCTGGAAGGTCTCTACTTGACTCGATCTCTGGGAACTCGTTCCTGACTGGTTCGAGATTGAGGGTTATATATTCATCTTCCAAGTGAGTTTGTTCCTGTTTGTTACATTAATTACAAAAATGTTAGTTTCAATCTTCCCGAAGAACCAGGCGCACACACACACTAGGTTTCTTTACCTGGTACATTTTCAAATACAAGATCAAAAGACTCTCACACTCTAAAGTAGTGTCAAGTAGGAAACTTCAAATGTGGTTGTTGAAACAATGGTAAGGAACTGTAGAAATTATCCAAAATGAAGATGCATATTAGGTGCTTGAATGGGGTCCATGAGGCCAACTAGTGCAGCTGAGATTTGCAGATTCCAATTGTAGGCAGGCTGATCAAACTCTTTGGAGTTTATCTGCATCAGTTGGCCATGGCGGCGGGTGGTTCATGATGGGTTTTCGTCTGCTTCAGCGGTGCCTTGACATTGATCTTCTCTTGAAGTGTCTGTCCTGGCTTTCTCCAAAATTTCTGAACACAGAAACTTGGAGAAACAATGTTATTTCCTTAGCGTGGCCCAATAAAATATCTTATAGTTCAACAAGCCTAATATGTGAGGCTAACACAAGCATTATCTGCCAACCCTGCAACAGTATCCCCCCTCTTTTCCATAAGGGATAAAAATTTCCTAACCCAGAGTACCCCTATAAAGAAACCACAAATCATCCTTAATGAGAAAGTGCTGATTCCAACACTTTAAGGTCATTGTAAAAGCCTAGCCTAAAGTGCAATGGATATGTCCAAATTCTGTTTTAGAGCTCTCTTGCCCTCTCATTTTCTCTGTGCTCCTCTCGCTCTCTCTTGGAGTTGGGTACATAAGCAGATATCTTGGAAAGTGTGGCTCAAGACATTTTGTGTCCATTACTATTCTGAGGGCACTTACTTTAGACAGTCCTTTGGAATCAAGTATTGGCCAACAAATGCCCTTTTTTCTCGATATTTGGTGATGCACACAGTGGTTGAGGCAACCTAGAAGTGTCCAACTGTAAGTTCAGCCTAGTTTGGCTAAGTAAGGTGCATGTTGTTGTATTCTGTGATGATTTGTCGCAAGCCCCGGGGTTACACTGATGAAATGTTGCAAGGAGGCCCAATCAGCGGCCAGAAACAACACCAACCAATCACATCCCTGCTCTTGAAGAGTTGCTGGTCAAGAAAGACAGACAAAAGCAAGAAGAAAGGCTTGGTAAGTGGGCCCTGCCATGACTTAAAGGGTTATTTAAAGGGGATTTTTAAAACTTTGACCACTTAAGTCTATAGAAAAACAAACTTTCACTTACCTCCTGCACTCCAGCGAGGCCTCTCGTCTGCGCTCCTCTTCAGCACATGAAATCGCAACACCCAGGCCTGGAGTGTCACACTGTTCAATTACTGGTGAGGCGGGAGAGAAAAAGTGAGTGAGGGGGCTGAGTTGATTTACATAGTTACAATTTAAGAGAAGAATGCACAAAGAATATACAAAGCACTGAAAGGTACTGTTAATAAACACATAACCTTAGCATAATGCATCATAACTAAGGCATGGCCATAGGGTAAAGAATATTCCTAATCCAGTATTGTGGAACACTCAAATTTCAACTAAGCAGATGTACAGCACGAGGCCCCAATAAGTCCTCATCTTGGCTACACTGATGGGGGCCCATCCATTAGGCCTAGCTAAAAGGCATCATGGTTCTGGGCGACAAACTGCTGGGCGAACAGATTTGTCTGCTACACCATCAGATTGACCAAGTCATCACTGAAAAAACTGAAGAAGCCATTTTCAGTGAAGTCTATATGGTTGATCTGGATTCCTGGGCGTCCAACAAACCCAGGAACCAGGGGCTCCTAGTCCTCAGGGACAGTCCAGACAGGTTTACCTGTAAAAGACTGTTGGCCCAAAAAAGATGTACAAAAGACAGGGTCACGCATTCTGGTGTGGGGCACATGGTCACTTGCATGGGGCGGTTGTGGCCTTGCCTTGTGTCATTGCCATCTAGGAGGGTCATCGTGGATGATGAGGAGGAAGGAGAGGAAGACAGGAAGAAGGTGGGGTCTGCTTTTACCTTACTGGCGGTTTCAGTGTCAGAGGCAATCATGGCGTATGCCTCCTAAACCAAAAAATACCCTTTTTCATGGGGGAAGGCTAGGCATGGAATCAGGGTGAGTCCGGGGAACAGGGTGTGAATTTACCACCATTCCATCACACAGAGGTGTCGAATAGAAAGGGATATAGCAAAGGCCAGAAGGCAGCAAGGAGTATATCATCAATATATTTCAAGCTGTTATACCTTTACAACTTCCTTACAACATTACTTACCATTAGCTATATTTCTCCGGATCCCTTTAAGACTTCTCTTCTCACGCACCTTAAGATCCAAAAATCTCTTTTGAATTTGTCAGGAGGAGTGTGTTTGGTTGAATTTTCCAAGCAGGAATATAGAAATTTTAAGACTAAGCTCCCATGCTTGTGTAATCCTGGTTCTCCAAAGGTCTGACTATTTCAACAAGTTCGACCCTTGTAAAAGGCCTCACTATATTCTTGCGGCACATACAACCTTTTGTATCATTGGGAACCCCAGAAAAGGCAATTTTTATTTTTATCAGTGCAAAACCTGACAAATGCAATTGTGGAATGAATCAAATGTTGAGTTTGGGGAAGGACACAGCAATACAATATTTAACTAGCCATTTTTGACTAGGACCCTCAACAATAAAGTTACATTATGTACCTGATCCTTGTAGATATACAGTCATGGCCGTAAATGTTGGCACCTATGATTTTTTTCAAGAAAATTAAGTATTTCTCACAGAAAAGGATTGCAGTAACATGTTTTGCTAAACACACATTTATTCCCTTTGTGTGTATTGGAGCTAAACCAAAAAAAGGGAGGGAAAAAAAACTCCAAAAATGGGCTGGACAAAATCATTGGCACCTTTAACTTGATATTTGGTTGCACACCCTTTGGAAAGAATAACTGAAATCAGTCGCTTCCTATAACCATTAATAAGCTTCTTACACCTCTCAGCAGGAACATTGGACCACTCTTCCTTTGCAAACTGCTCCAGGTCTCTCTTATTGGAGGAGGGGGGGGGGGGGGCGCTTTTTCCCAACAGCAACTTTAAGATCTCTCCACAGGTGTTCAATGGGATTTAGATCTGGACTCATTGCTGCCACTTCAGAACTCTCCAGTGCTTTGTTGCCATCCATTTCTGGGTGCTGTTTGGGGTCACTGTCCTGCCGCAGACAAGTTCTCGGACGCAAACTCTTTCAGCTTTCTGACACTGGGCTGTACAGTGCGACCCAAATCCATTGGTAATCCTCAGATTTCATGATGTCTTGTACACATTCAAGGCCCCCAGTGCCAGAGGCAGCAAAACAACCCTAAAACATTATTGAACCTCCACCATATTTCACTGTAGCTACTGTGTTCTTTTCCTTGTAGGCCTCATTCCGTTTTCGGTAAACAGTAGAATGATGTGCTTTACCAAAAAGCTCTATCTTGGTCTCATCTGTCCACAAGACGTTTTCCCAGAAGGATTTTTGGCTTACTCAAGTTAATTTTGGCAAAATGTAGTCTTGCTTTTTTATGTCTCTGTGTCAGCAGTGGGGTCCTCCTGGGTCTCCTGCCATAGCGTTTCGTTTCATTTAAATGTTGACGGATAGTTTGCATGAAACTGATGCTCCCTGAGCCTGCAGGACAGCTTGAATCTTTGGAACTTGTTTGGGGCTGCTTATCCACCATCCGGACTATCCTGCATTGACACCTTTCATCAATTTTTCTCTTCCGTCCACGCCCAGGGAGATTAGCTACAGTGCCATGGGCTGCAAACTTCTCGATAATGTTGCACACTGTGGACAAAGGCAAATTTAGATATCTGGAGATGGACTTGTAACCTTGAGATTGTTGATATTTTTCCACAATTATAGTTCTCAAGTCCTCAGACAGTTCTCTCCTCCTCTTTCTGATGTCCATGCTTAGTGTGGCACACACAGACACACAATGCAAAGACTAAGTGAACTTCTCTCCTTTTTATCTGCTTTCAGGTTTGATTTTTATATTGCCCACACCTGTTACATGCTCCAGGATAGTTTAAAGGAGCATCACATGCTTAAAACAATCTTATTTTTTCACAATTTTGAAAGGGTGCCATTAATTTTGTCCAGACCATTTTTGGAGTTTGGTGACATTATGTCCAATTTGCTTTTTTTTTCCCCTCCCTTTTTTGGTTTAGTTCTAATACACACAAAGGGAATAGACATGTGTATAGCAAAACATGTGTTACTCCAATCCTTTTCTGTGAGAAATTAATTCTCTAGAAAATTTCAGGAGTGCCAACATTTACGGTCATGACTGTAGGTTTTCAAGAACAGAGCATACTTCTATTTTGTGATTTCACCATAGCAACCAATTAGATTGTATTATCCCACTTTATTTTTATTTTTTTACAAATGTGATATGAAAAAAGTTGATGAGTTACCCATAGCAACTGATGATTTTCCTAATAGGCAGAAAAATGCAAAAGTTTGTTTGGCATGTATCTTAATATAGCACAGAATAACCACTATATATTTAAAAAAAAAAATAATGTATGTTAAAATTACATTTTCTGCATCAATTTTTTTATTTATTATTTTCTTCCGTAGATTCCTCGCAAGTGGAGAGTCATATGCCTCCTTGCATTTTCAGTTTTGCATGGGCATATCCATCATTGCCAAAATTGTGCATGAAACATATGAGGCTCTCTGGAATGTTTTGCAGCCGTTGTATATGCCCCAGCCAATGGAAGATATCTTGTCTAGTTTGCAGAAGGTTTCATGCACAATGCAAACTTTCCAAATTGTATAGGAGCCCTGAATGGGAAACACATCCGTATCCACAAACCTGCACAGAGTGGGTCCTTATTTTATTTTTAAAAAATGTCTAATTCTCATGGCAATATCCGATGCCACTTATAAATTTCTGTCCGTAGATGGGCATATGGCCAGAATAATGACTCTAGGGTCTTTAAAGAGTCAAATATAGGGAAAGCTTTATATACCAACCGCCTGAACATCCCTGGGCCAAAAACCCTACCTGGATCAGAAGGACCTCCACTGCCTCATGTTTTGGTAGCTGATTAAGCTTTCAAAATGCATCTTAAATTATTAAAGCCCTTTGAAGGAGAAGTTTGAACAACGAACGTCATGTCTTTAATTACCGGCTGACAAGGGCAAGGAGATATGTGGAATCCTCCTTTGGACTTTTCGCATCCAAGTGGAGGGTCCTAACCACAAACATTCATTTAAAGCCAGGAAATGTGGACTAAGTTATCAAGGCATGTGTTGTACTGCACAACTATGTTCTCAGTAAGGACCCTCATCCACCGCTGATTGTAAAGAAATGGAACCATGTGAGTTGGTGGACATGGAACCTGTCAGTGTCAGGGCACCAAGGTCTGCTAGACATGCAAAATAAGTTTGTGATGTACTTTAATTCCTCCCAAGGAGCTTTGCCATGGCATGACAACCTTTCTTGGTATGTATATGAAATATGAAAAGCTAAAAATTGCATTTTATTGCTATTATGTCAGAGGATGATCTTTTTAATATTTTTTTATATAATTTTTGCCTAAGGGCTCGTTCACACGGCCGCCTGCTCCCATAAAAAAATGCCCATTATACAACGCGTTTACTAATTTTGCAAATGGGTTGCAAATTGCTGTAAAAGGATCCCATTGATCTTATTGGGATTTTTTTTTTACTGTCCTTTATCACCCGTTTGCACCCGTTTTGTTTGTAAACTGTTATATTTGATGGGCAAAAGCCGTTGAATGCAGAATTAACGGGTGAAAAACTGGGTATTTAGGTGTATTGGTAATTTTTTATTTTTTTTACAGCTGAAATGTCTGATCGCCAAAGTGTTTCCACAGCATGGCGACGCGCATGTTCTGTAAGTATATTTGACTGTGTGTATTGTCTTCCTTTTTCAATACTAGTCAAGAGCAATATTTGTGCAGATTTCCATAGCTATTGTGTAGATTGCTTCGTTCATTTTTGAAAAGGCCTCTGAAAAATGAAAGAAGCAACTTGCTATGGGCCAGCAAATGACTGGTTTAAAAGATGAGGTGACCAGACTTGTTTGACAGCAGGAGGGGGCGGTGCGGTCAACAAGTCCCCCATCTCCCAGTCAATCGTTTCTCAACTCCTTTGCCATTCCGATTGAGCAATTAACGATTGAGAGACAATTTGAGTTCAGGCAAAGTACCATTAATAAGATGATGGAACTCCTAGTGGAGGGGGCCCTGGAAGCAGTGTCTTGCGAAGTTGAGAGCCTTCCAGTGTACCCCAAGCGGGTAGTAGTTCTAAGCAGTTGTCTAGAAATCAAACTGAAAATAGTTGATGCTCACAAAGCTGGAGAAGGCTATGAGAAGATAGCAAAACGTTTTCAGATGTAAATATCCTCTGCTCGGAATGTAATTAAGAAATTGCAGTCATCAGGAACAGTGGAAGTTAAAGCAAGATCTGGATAACCAAGAAAAATATCAGATAGAACAGCTTGCAGGATTGTGAGAAAAACAATTCAAAACCCAAGTTTGACTGCACAATCCCTCCAGAAATATCTGGCAGACACTGGAGTTGTGGTACACTATTCCACTATAAAGAGATACTTGTACAAATATGGTTTTCATGGAAGAGTCATCAGAAGAAAACCTCTTCTACGTCCTCAGCACAAAAATCAGCGTTTGAACTTTGCAAATGAACATATAGACAAGCCTGATTCATTCATCCATTTTGGAAACAAGTTCTGTGGACCGATGAGGTTAAAATTTAACTTTTTGGCCGGAATGAGAAAAGGTACGTTTGGAGAAGAAGGGGAACAGAATTTAATGAAAAAAAACCTCTGTCCAACTGTTAAGCATGGGGGTAGATCAATCATGTTTTGGGGTTGTATTGCAGCCAGTGGCACAGGGAACATCTCATGAGTAGAAGGAAAAATGGATTCAATAAAATTTCAGCAAATTTTGGATGCTAACTTGATGCCATTTGTGAAAAAGCTGAAGTTAAAGAGAGGATGGCTTCTACAAATAGATAATGATCCTAAACACACCTCGAAATCCACGGGGGATTACATCAAGAGGCGTAAACTGAAGGTTTTGCCATGGCCTTCACAATCTCCTGACCTCAACATAATTGAAAATCTATGGATAGACCTTAAAAGAGCAGTGCATGACAGCCCAGAAATCTCAAAGATCTGGAAGACTTTTGCAAGGAAGAATGGGCAAAGATATCTCAAACAAGAATTGAAAGACTCTTGGCTGGCTACAAAAAGCATTTACAAGCTGTGTTAGGCTGGGTTCACACTACGTTTTTCCCCATACTGTTTCCCATCAGTTTTTCTAATGAAAAACGTATGGCCAAAAAACGGATGGAACCGTATGGAAACGTACGGGAAAAAGTAAACCGTATGGGTTTTTAAACAGTATACTGTTTTTAAAAGTGCATACGTTTCCGTCAGTTTGTTTAAAAAAAACCATGCGTTTTTTAGCAATTTTGTCAATTTTTTTATTAAAGTTATTCTTGTTTGATTGAAAATTCCAGGGAAGTAGGAGTGGTTTTCCATGTGGTCTTGCCTTGCTAGGTTGGAGAGAGACAGGAGAGCAGTTTATTGCTAGAGCTTGTGCATTTTGTCTATTATTTTATTTGAGACCATGATTGTTACGCCAATTTTGCGGATGCAGTTTCTAGAGCTGCGTGAGCGTGAGAGGGAGTGTGTGCGGAGGAGATTGGCACGTCGGTATTGGGTGCACCCAGTTAATGCCATTCGGCCACGGCTTGGTGCATTTGAAGCACTGTATGTCCAGCTACGTAAGTTTCCGGACAAATTTCATTGCTATCTGCGGATGACCCCTTCGAGCTTTGATATGTTATTGGAGCTTGTTCGTGATGACATCCAGTGCCAGGATACGCACCTCCGGATTGCAGTTTCGCCAGAACAGCGCCTTGTGGTGACCCTCAGGTAAGCAAATTTCTATACATAGTTTAGTCCATGCAAGAGGCTTTTTTTTTGTCTTGAAATCTGTATATATGCTCTCTCTCTCTCTCTATCTATATATATATATATATATATATATATATATATATATATATATATGAGAGAGAGAGAGACTGAAGGTACAACGCATATTATACACAGAGGCTGGAAGTACTACGAAGGTGAACTATATATAGATATATATATGTTTCCAAAATAGTCCTGTGGTGTCTGGCAATCCTTTTACTTTTTTTTTTTTTTTATTGGCTTTTCGAGCCAAGATGTATAGTATGCACTGTTATAGTATAGTTTATTCCCCTAATAAGGTTTTTTTTTATCAATATCTCCATAGGGTGTAAGTGGTGCATATGGGAATATTTTTTTATGGTTTAAATTTTTGAATAAAACATTGTTCTTTGTTGCTATAGACTAGCCCTCTTTTTTTTTTTTTTTTGCTAGCTATTGCTTCAAGGTTCAAATTGTGCTTTTTAACTTTTAACGCTTATCTTCCATCAAAGATGTACAGTTGCCCATCGCAACCTAATATTTTAAAACGTTTTCTTAAATTTTAACACATTGGTAAAAAATTATTTTTGGCAATAAGAGTACTGCTTTTTAACCCCTTACAGACCTGGGGTTTTTCTGTTTTTGCCCTACTTTCCCTTAAAAAATCATAACTCTTTCAATTTTGCACCTAAAAATCCATATGATGGCTTTTTTTTGCACAACAAAATCTACTTTGTAATGACATCAGTCATTTTACCCAAAAATGTACGGCAAAATTGAAAAAAGTGAGACAAAATAATAAAAAAAAATGTAAATACATTTTTAAAATTTTGGGGGCTTCTGTTTCTACGTAGTAAATTTTTTGGAAAAATTGACACCTTCTCTTTATTATGTAGGTCCATACGATTAAAATGATACCCTTATAGGTTTGATTTTGTCGTAATTCATAACTACATGCAGGAAAATTAATACGTTTAAAATTGTCATCTTCTGACCCCTATAACTTTTTTATTCTTCTGCGTATGGGGCGGTATGAGGACTCATTTTTTGCGCCATGATCTGAAGTTTTTAGTGGTACCATTTTTGCATTGATAGGACTTATTGATCGCTTTTTATTCATTTTTTCATGATCTAAAAAGTGCCCTAAAATGCACTATTTGAGACTTTGGAATTTTTTTGCACGTATGCCATTGACCGTGCAGAATAATTAATGATATATTTTTATAATTTGGACATTTTCGCACGCGGCGATACCATATATGTTTATTTTTATTTACACAGTTTTTTTTTTTTTTTTAATTGGAAAAAGGGGGTGATTCAAGCTTTTATTAGGAAGGTGTAGAATGATCTTTATTCACTTTTTTTTTTTTTTGCAGTGTTATAGCTCCCATAGGGACCTATAACACTGCCCACACTGATCTTTTACATTGATCAGTGGTTTCTCATAAGAAACCACTGATCGATGATTCTGCCACTTGACTGCTCATGCCTGGATCTCAGGCACTGAGCAGTCATTTGGCAATCGGACAGCATGGAGGCAGGTAGGGGCCCTCCAGCTGTCATGTAAGCTGTTTGGGATGCCAAGATTTCGCCTTGGCCCGATCAGCTCCCTGAGCTAACCGCCATTGTTTTACTTTCGCTTTAGACGCGGTGTTCAACTTTGAACGCTGCATCTAAATGGTTAATAGCGCGCGGCTACGCGCTATTAGCCAAGGGTCCCCTTCGTTGTTAGAGGTCGGGCCCGACCTGCTATGACGCAGGGCCACGCCGTGGCCCTGTGTCATAGAACGGGAGCGGATTCATAACGTACCGGTACATCATGGGTCCATAAGGGGTTAAAAGCCCATTTTTTTATTTTTTATTTATTTTTTTTTAAAGTGAAACACATTTTTTAAACATAATTTATCCAATATATGAATTTAAAAACTTTAGAAGGTCTCTGTGGTGCAATTGGGTAGCACATGCACAAATGAAAGGTTGGTGGTTCAAGTCCACCCAGAGACACTACAATTTTTTCATATTGATATATAGTGAAGCTATCAGCTGCTGAATCTGTTTGCGGTGGCAGTGCGTGCTAATGTAATTTATTTTTTTAGATTTTAAAATTATTTATGACCTTATTAATTATTTACATGTTTATATTTATTTTTTTTTGATTTTTGGCCAGTGGAGAGACCTTCTCATCTCTCCATTACCAATTCCGAATGGGAAAATCCACCATATCAAAATTTGTTCCAGAAACATGTGAGGCTATATGGCGGAACCTTCAGCCCCAGTATATCCCCGAACCTACCACCGCTATGTGGAATGCAGCAGCAGAGGGTTTTTGGAGACATGCCAACTTTCCGAATTGTGTAGGGGCCCTGGATGGCAAACATGTCAGGATCAAGAAGCCATGTAAAAGTGGTTCAGTCTTTTTCAATTACAAAAAGTATTTCTCAATAATCCTTATGGCAATATGTGATGCCACTTATAAATTCATGGCAGTTGACATTGGGGCCTATGGTCAAAACAATGATGCCAGGGTTTTCAAGGAATCTAATTTGGGTAAAGCCCTGTATGCTGGCACCTTTATGATCCCTGAGCCCAAACCATTACCAGGCACTGATGGACCGGCCCTGCCCCATATAATCGTGGCTGATGAGGCATTTCAGATGTCTAAAAATTTACTAAAGCCATACTCTGGGAGGAGGCTTAATCCACAGAGGCGTATCTTTAATTACCGCTTAACGCGTGCTCGCAGATATGTTGAGTGTTCATTTGGGATTCTTACAAACAAATGGCGGATACTTACAACCAGCATCCAAGTGAAGCCAGAATCTGTGGACAAGATCATCAAAGCTTGTGTAGTACTACATAACTTCTTGATAAATATGGAGCCCTCGGGAATACCCACAATGGAAGAAATATGTGAATTTAATCTACCCGGAATGGAACCATGTCCAATTAGATCCACTATGTCTATCATGCATATACGTGATAAATTTTCTAACTATTTCAACTCAGAGCAAGGTGCCTTGCCATGGCAGGATGATATGTAGGTATGTATTTTTTATTTATTTATTTTTTTAAAATAGTTTTTGCCCATTGACACCTTATGTGTACTAATGCTTGTTTTCTTTCCCTTTGTAGATGTTGTCTACACAGATAATCCTATCATCATTGAGGAAGCAGTCAACATGTGTCTATTTGCACCTTGTGTTACTGTTTGATTTCTTATTTTGTAAAAAATAAAATAAAAGACCATTTTTCTGAAAATGTAAACTTTACTTTTCTTTTAAAGAATCCCAATAAAGTCTGTTTTTTGTATTTTTTTTAAATATGAGTCACATATAAACATTATATAAAACTTTTAAGAAAAAGTACATGTAACACGAACTCTACATGTAAACTGTGAAAAGCCAACCTAGTGCAAGAGACCTTTTTTGAAAAAAATAAAATCTTATATTCGACGGTATACCTGCCCTTCCTCTCCCTCAAAAGTTTCGTCATAGCGTTGAGGGAATGGTGGCATGTAGGGTCTTGGCCTCTGGGTTTGGAAGGATGGGGATGGTGGGGGATACATAGAAGTAGGTTGAGCAGGGGTGGGATTTAGAAAATCATGGGTAAATTTGATAATTTTTTGTTTATAGAGAGCTTGTTGCTCCTCAGACATCCGCTCCATTGATGGTATGAGAGTCATTAGGAAATCCCGACATGGGCTTGGAGTGGGGCCACTAATCATCCCCTCCAATCGCATGACGCGAACATCCAAGTGTAAAAATTTGCTGGAACACATATTTTCTAATTTTTCAATGGCGTCCAGAACACACTTGACCAATTCTGATACATTCGATTTTTTAGACTTGTGTTTGTGGCTAAGAGTTGCACGAAGTCCACTTGATACTGTAGATTGATGTTCACTGGCCTGTGTACGTGATGGTCCAGCTTCTTCCTGTGGTGGTTCCGCCTCCTCTAAATTTATATTTTCCCGTTGTGGGGATGTAGTTCTTGCTGCTATATTAGAAGTTGTTCTAAAATTAAAAAAATTAAAAATTTAAAAACACTGTATGTTGCATGAAATATGCAATCTTTATTTTTGCTAAGGTTAAACGTGACTCTTTTTTTCTAAATAAGTTAAAGAAAATGCAAAATGGTTAATTTAAATGACTATCATTTATATTTTTAAAATTGTATGATTGAAAAACATGGAAATTTTTTCACACAGCAAACAATCACAACACATTTTTGCCTTTTTACACCGTTTTCACTCGTTAGATGAGCAGTGATAGGTTGCTGTGAGAACATCTCTCCATTTTTTTTCTAAAAAATTTTTATAAAATTTTGAATAGACAAGCATTTTTTTATTAGAATATTTAAAAATAAATAAATAAATTTTAAAAAAATTATGCAAAGGTACACTTACGCTCGCATTTCATGGACTTTTTGCAGGAACAACAGCCGTTCAGCGTGCTTGTAGGTAGTCCGTTTTGCAGCAGAGCCACTTGGTAAATTTGAGTCCCGTAGCCACTTAAAAAAGCTGTCTCAGACTGACCGCCAGCGTTTCTCTATGTGGATAGCTAAGGAAAGATAACAAAATTTTTTTTTTTTTTGGTCAGTAAAAACACATTTGTACAAACTATTAGACACTAAAATATGAATATTCAAACCTATGGCCTCTTGAAGACTGTTATTATATCTTAAGAAATCTGGAAATAGTTTGAGATAAATCTCCTCCCATCTTCTCCTTGTACATATATTGTCGTGATGCTTAGGATGAGATTTATCCCATAGGCATGGCCTTTCTTGGACATAGTGAATAACATCCTCTGTGAGGAACGCTGATGGGTCCACTTGATATGCTATGTCTTTGGTTTTCTTAGATTTCTGTAATAAAAAAATTAAAAAAATTAGGCCCACTTCAATGAAATCTTTGTACTGGTCACATGCTATACAATGAGATTCCTAAGGCTAGGTTCAAACTATGGAATTTCTAGGCAGAATTTCTGCCGGAGATAGAGCCGGCGGCACTAGGACCATGTAGACTGCATTGCTGCCCCCATAGACTGCAATGCATTTGTGGCTGGATCTTTTTGGAGATCTGATCAGAAATGCATTGCCATCTATGGGGACAGCAATGCAGTCCGTGCGGTCCTAGTGCCACCGTCTTGATATCCGACACAAATTCTGCCCTGAAATTTCGTAGTGTGAAGCTAGCCTGAAAAGAAACTGAGTTTTTTTGGGGTTTTTACAGACAACCACTATTGAAAACATTTATGTTTCAAAAGTTTTAAATTCTTTGGGGCACTTGTGAACATAATCAAATAAATTAAAGGGGTAGTCCATTGGTGAAAAACTTATCCCCTATCCTAAGAATAGGGGATAAGTTTGAGATCGTGGGGGGGGGGGGGGGGTCCGACCGCTGGGGCCCCCTGCGATCTCTCTGTACAGGGCCCCGGCTCTCTGGCCAGAGAGTGTGTGTCGACCCCCTTAATACATCTCAATGGCAGAGCCGGAGATTGCCGAAGGCAGCGCTTCGGCTCTGCCATAGAGTTGTATTGAGGGGGCGTGTCGACCGCCGCTTCGTGCGGAGGTCGACACGCCCCCTTCCCGCGGGCTGTCGGTGCTCCGTACAGGAGATCGCAGGGGGCCCCAGCGGTCGGACCCCACGCGATCTGCAACTTATCCCCTATCCTTAAGATAGGGGATAAGTTGTTCACCACTGAATCACCACTGGACTACTCCTTTAAGTACTATGTTTACCTTGCTGGAGGATTTTTCTGTTGCAGGATTCTTTTGGGTCCGCTTCCTTGAGGTTTTTGACCTCGAACTAGCAGTATCCTGTTTTGTAGCAAAAGAACAACATTTTTTTTTCAATATAAAAGGAAATAGTTTAACACCTTAAGGGCAGAGCCCCTTTTCATCCTAAAGACCCTTTTTTTGCAATTCTGACCACTGACAATTTATGCATTAATAAATCTGGGATGTTTTAACCAATTATTCTGATTCCGAGATATGTTTTATGAGAATATGTCCCAAAAAAAACTATCGGTTAATTTTTGTCGTTACTTGCATCCTTTCATGTTGAAAATCACTAAATTTCATGGAAATTTTGAAAATGTTGCCTTCTTCTTGAAACTCTCTTCTTGTAAGGAAAATGGAAATTCCAAAAATATTTTATATTGATTCACAAATACAATGGGGGAGATTTATCAAAACCTGTGGACAGGCAAAGTTGCCCATAGCAACCAATCAGATTGCTTCTTTCATTCATTACAAGGCCTGTCAAAAATAAAAGAAGCAAGCTGATTGGTTGCTATGGGCAACTGGGCAACTTTGCCTCTCCACAGGCTTTGCTAAATCTTCCCCAATATGTCTATTTTATGTTGGCATCATAAAATTGACCTATTTTTATGTTTGAAGACATTAGAGGGCTTCAAAGTAAAGCAGCAATTTTCAAAATTTTCAATAAAATTAAAAAATACAAATTGTTCAGTGTCCAGTAAAGTTTGAAGTGGATTGGAGGGGCCTTTCTGTGAGAAAAAGCCGACCCAAATATAAGCCAAGGCACCTAATTTCACACCAAAAACCCAGGAAAAGTTATTGACTCGACTATAAGCCTAGGGTGGGAAATACATCTCCACCCCCAGTCATCATCCAGACCCCCGTCATTAACACCCCGTCATCATCCCCCCCCCTTCATCATCACCCTGTCATCATCTCCCCCCCTTCATTATCACCCTGTCATCATCCCTCCCCTTCATCATCACCGCCTGTCAATCCCTAAGTGGTCTTCAACCTGCAAACCTCCTGATGTTGCAAAAATCCAACTCCCAGCATTCCCGGATGAAGACCATCAGAGGGTTAGTTGTTCTGGGCCTGTCCATCTTCACCGGGAGGCCCTCTTCTCCGCTCCGGGCCCGGACTAGTGACGTTGCCTTGATGACGACGCGCAGGGACGTCCCGCTGCTGCGCACAGACGTCCCTGTGAGTCGTCATCAAGGCAACGGCACTAGTCCGAGCCAGGAGCGGAGAAGAGGGCCTCCCAGTGAAGATGGACAGCCCGAAATGACCCTCCTCACCAGACGGTCCCTGCAGCATAGATGTCCCGGACCAGCTCAAGTAGAAAAATAAAGAGGGGGGGGGCGGATGATGATGAAGGCAGCAGTGGTCTTCAACCTGCGGACCTCCAGATGTTTCAAAACTACAACTTACGGCATGCCTTTGTCAATGGTTGCTATGACCAACTAGTTTTGCAACATCTGGAGGTCTACCGTTTGGGCACCACTATATAGTGGTCTCCAAACTGTGGGCCTACAGAGGGTGCAAAACTTGTTGTTCATAGCAACCATTGACAAAAAGAAAATACATTTTACAAAATAGTTTTCATTGTCTACATACCTCACTCGTGGACAAATTTTGTGTCATGGTCTCCTCTATGTCCTTTTCTTTTTTAGTATCATCGGTCAATAGCGTAGGTGTAGTCACCTGACTGCTAGGCTATTTAAAAAAACAAACAAAAAAATTTTGTTTAAAAATTAAACTTTAATAGAAAAAATATAAAAAGAAACTAATTAAAAATCACAAAACAACATACAGACACTGCTGGGCTCTCCGTTAATATGAGATCGGGAAGATCTGGGCTTGGAGTCTGAAAGTTTAAAATTTTTTAAAAATGTATTAATTTAAAATCATATACTATAAATAAGTAAATTAAATCTTTAAAGGGGTACTCCGGTGCTTAGACATCTTATCCCCTATCCAAAGGATAGGGGGTAAGATGCCTGACTGTGGGGGTCCCGCCGCTGGGGACCCCCTTGATCTTGCATGCGGCACCCCGTTTGTAATCTGTCCCCGTAGCGTGTTGGTTCCGGGTCTGATTACCGGTGACTACAGGGTGGGCGGCGTGTGACGTCACGCTCCACCCCTCAATGCAAGTCTATGGGAGGGGGTGGGACAGCTATCACGCCCCCTCCCGTAGGCTTGCATGGAGGGG
This sequence comes from Hyla sarda, assembly GCF_029499605.1. Classification (NCBI taxonomy): domain Eukaryota; kingdom Metazoa; phylum Chordata; class Amphibia; order Anura; family Hylidae; genus Hyla; species Hyla sarda. Next base: position 426,198,281 of record NC_079191.1, read on the forward strand.
CGGAGCGTGACATCACACGGGGGCGGAGGCGTGACGTCACACGCTGGCTGCCCTGTAGTCACCGGTAATCAGACCCGGAGCGAACACGCTACGGGGACAGATTACAAACGGGGTGCCGCATGCAAGATCAAGGGGGTCCCCAGCAGCGGGACCCCCGCGGTCAGACATCTTACCCCCTATCCTTTGGATAGGGGATAAAATGTCTAAGCACCGGAGTACCCCTTAAAAATAAAAAATAAATAAAAAATTAAAAAAAAACTACAGCGATAAAATGGGAGGAGGTATCTGTGTCAGATTCGGAGGATGACATCTTTCACAATCTAAAAAAAAATAAACCAAAATATTATATACCACATTATTTTTTTTTTTTTAAATCACAAACATGAAGCAAACACATCATCCCACTATATACATTCATATAAAACTCATAATTCATTAAAATAGCCATATCTATAAAAATGGAGTTGTCTATTAAAAATTTTCATTCCATCACAACATATTTTGCTAAATTTTTGCGGTATGCTGTAGCTAATTTAACCCCTTAAGGACCAAGGGCGTACAGGTACGTCCTTGGTCCTGCTCCCGTGATATAACGCGGGGTTACACGGTAACCCCGCATCATATCACGGCGGGCCCGGCGTCATAGTGAAGCCGGGACCTGCTGCTAATAGCTCGCGGCGCTGTGCGCTATTAACCCTTTAGCCGTGCGCTCAGAGCTGAGCCGCGTGGCTAAAAGTGAAAGTAAAAGCTGCCGGTTAACTCATTGGACTGTTTGGGATAGCCGCGGCGAAATCGCGGCATCCCGAAGAGCTTACAGGACAGCGGAAGGGCCCCTACCTGCCTTTGAATCACCCCGCTTTTCCCATAAAAAAAACCACAGTGTAAAAAAAAATAAAAAAACATATATGGTATCACCGCGTGCGGAAATTTCCGAGTTATATAAAAATATAGTTAATTAAACTGCTCGGTCAATGGCGTATGCGCAAAAAAATTCCAAAGTCCAAAATAGTGCATTATTGGTCACTTTTTATATAATTTAAAAATGAATAAAAAGCGATCAATAAGTCCTATCAATGCAAAAATGGTACCGTTAAAAACTTCAGATCACGGCGCAAAAAATGAGCCCTCATACCGCCCCATACACGGAAAAATAAATAAGTTATAGGGGTCAGAAGATGACAATTTTAAACGTATCAATTTTCCTGCATGTAGTTATGATTTTTTCCAGAAGTTCGACAAAATCAAACCTATACAAGTAGGGTATCATTATAATCGTATGGACCTACAGAATAAAGATAAGGTGTCATTTTTACCGAAAAATGTACTACGTAGATACGCAAGCCCCCAAAATTTACAAAATTGCGTCTTTTTTAAAATTTTGTCGCACAATGATTTTTTTTTTCCGTTTGACCGTAGATTTTTGGGCAAAATGACTGACGACATTACAAAGTAGAATTGGTGGCGCAAAAAATAAGCCATAATATGGATTTTTTGGTGGAAAATTGAAAGAGTTATGATTTTTTAAAGGCAAGGAGCAAAAAACGAAAATGCAAAAACGGAAAAACCCCCGGTCCTTAATAGGTTAAACCACAGGCCTATTGGGAATCAAAAATTAAAAAGCAAGGATATAAAAAATATAGGGATATTGAGAAAACATTAAGGAGGCTGTTTCCCAACCTTGGTGCCTCCAGCTGTTGCAAAACTACAACTACCAGTATATCAACGTAACCAAAGAATAAACAGGTATGCTGGGAGTTGTAGATTAACAATAGCAAAAGGCACCCTGTTAAAAAAAACAACCCTGTATCCTTTTTTACACCTTAATGTAGGGGGTGAACTTTGGTAAAATATTGCTGGGGTGATCTATGCATTATATGATAAAGGGGAGATACATGCAATCAAAAACATATAGGGCATAACAGCTAGTATTAGGTTAAATACAGCATATTTAATCACAATGGAAGCCCTAAAATCACATGTAAAAGCATGTAAGGTGTACCAAGATGGCTGCATGACACTATACAGGGTTAATACAACGTTTAAAAAGAAAATGGCTGTCGTTTACTCACCTAAAACACTTAGAAGAGGTGTACAAAGATGGCTCACTGGCTCTGTGGTGATCGTCTGGGCATGTACTAAATCGTCTGCAGACTTCTGGAAGGAGGGTGTGTGGTGGGAGGGGTGTTGGGGGAGGACTTTAGGATGCAAATGCGCATGTGCAAAGTAAAAACTTATGCGTTTTTCATGTATGGAACAGTATACTTGTGCGTTTCCCATTGACTTCCATGTTAAAAAAAAAGGTATGCTGTTGCAATACGGTTTTTAACTTTGAGACAAAACCGTGGTCAACCACAGTTTTGAGTACGGTTTAAAAACATATTGCAAGCAAAACGTCCGCAACCGGATGCACCTGGGCGCATACGGTTTTTAATTGTTTGTCTATGTATACGTTTTGCAATACGGTTCCATACGTTTTCAATAATGAAAACGTATACGGGAACTGTACTTGAAAAACGTAGTGTGAACCCAGCCTTACTTGCCAAAGGGGGCAGTACAAGATATTAACTTTGCAGGGTGCCCAAACTTTTGCAGATGCCATTTTTTTGTTTTCTGTTATTTTGAAAGTGTAAATGATGGAAATAAAATCAAATTTTTGTTGCCATATATCATAAGAATGTCTAATCTGTAATTTGAAGCCTTTTGGAGAATTTTACATCTTTCCTTGGCTTCTTTATGCACATTAATACACATTTTTACCTGGGGTGGCCAAACTTTTGATCCCCACTGTGTGTGTGTGTGTGTATATATATATATATATATATATATATTCTGCAGGAGAGAAGTCCCTTGCCTCAGACGAGGATTTATCGGGCATGCCTGCCTTCCTTATGGAAGATATGGACCAGCTGGTTAAGGTAGTAAGATGAGCTATGAGGAGCTCAGAGGAGAAAAAAAGAGGCCAAATCTATGCAGGACATAATGTTTGAGGAACTGGAAGTAAGCAACAGTGTCCCAATTAATTAAAAAACCCAGACAAGAAATAATTTATTCCAAGGGTCTTAAAAGGAAATACCCCTTTGATTATTTAGATACAAAAAAAACTGGAATAGAGCTCCAAAGATTGATGTAGCCATTTCAAACATTTCTAGGAAAGGTGCCTTTGAGGGTCACGGAATGTCAAAAGATTCTATGGTAAAGAAGGCAGAGGGGTTCTTAAAAAGAACCTGTGAAACGGCAGGAGCAACCTTAACCCCTTCCCGCTACAGGACGTATGCATACGTCCACGTTGCCGACAGGTTCGCGCAACTGGACGTATGCATACGTCCTGTATAAAAAGCTTCACTGTGAAGAGCTGCCGAGGCGATCTCGGCTGTTTTCGGCAGCAGTGGATCACTGTGACAGGCAGAGGGACCAATCAGAGCGGTCACCCCTGTGTCACCTGAGTTTGCTGTCTGCTGTCAACACAGACCGTCGCCACTGTGTCACATGTGATCGTCGCCCCTTGTACCCAGAGACCGTCGCCCCTTGTCACTGTTCCTGTTGTCATCCCCTTATTATAAAAATTTTAAAAAAAGAGCTTGAAACCCCCTATTATCCCCCTTCTCTCCCCCTGAGACCTTAGCCCCTTGTCCCCCTGTGATAGCTGTGGCGTGCTGATTAGTATTTTTCAATATAAATCAGCCGTCCACTATCCCGAGTCTGTGATCGTTGCCCCTTGTCCCCAGAGTCTGTCGCACCTGTGATCGTTACCCCTGTGTCACCAGAGACCGTCGCCCGTGTCCCCTGTGGTAGCTGTGACGTGCTGATTGGTATTTTTCAATATAAATCAGCCGTTAGCCACCCGTGTCACCTGTGATCGTCAAACCTTGTCCCCAGAGATCGTCGCCCCTTGTCACTGTTACGGTTTTCATCCCATTGTTGTAAAAAAAGTTTTTAAAAAAGTTAACCCTTTCCTGTCACCCCCTTGTTATCCTGTTACAAAAAAAACACAAAAAAAAGTAACCCATTTCCTGTTGTTGTCACCCCCAGCTTTTTGTGTTGTGTGTGTGTGTATATATATATATATATATATATATATACAAATTAGTAGAAGTCCGCAGCACACAATCCAAGTAGATGAAAAAAGTGAAGTTTTATTCCATAAACAGGTGAAAGTTACAGCTGTAACTTTCACCTGTTTATGGAATAAAACTTCACTTTTTTCATCTACTTGGATTGTGTGCTGCGGACTTCTACTAATTTGTATTACATATAGGACCATTATCCAGGGTCCGGCTCTGCGTGCACCGCTTTTTTCTTCTTTTTTTGGGGTGCTGTTTCTCTTGGATTACTATATATATATATTTATATATATATATATATATATAAGCACAACATGTTCGGCACAACATGTCCGGCACATCACAGCGGATGTATTCGCTGGAGGAGGCCTATGACTTTTTGGCCTCAGAGACAGAGTCTGTGAGCGATGATGAGGACCCCACATTCCTGCTCACATCCTCAGCCGGCTCCGACTTGCCACCACCAAAGAGCCGACGCAGGCCGGCCACTGCAGCGGCCGCTGCGTCACCTGGCCCCTCTGAGCCCTCTGACCCCACATGGGTAGACCCAGAGCATTTTACACCCCAAATCCCTGGGTTTAAAGGGATGCAATTCCCATATGCTAGATTAGAGGAAAAGGACTTTTTTAAGTTCTTTTTCATGAATGAGCTGAACATCTATGCCCACCAATATATTACTGAACACCCCACCTCTAGTTACGCGCATTCCAATAGGTGGCCCTGTGACCCCATCAGAGATGGGAAAATTTTCGGGTATAATGCTCAGCATGGGGCTGCTGAAGAAACACAGTATCCGTGCATATTGGAGCACCAACCTGCTGTATAACACACACATGTACCGCATGGCGATGAGCAAGACATGGTTTGAAATGATACTGAGGTTTCTTCATTATACAGATGATGCTGCATGTCCACCTAGAGAGCACCCTAGCTTTGATCGTCTATATAAAGTTAGGCCCCTTATAGACCATCTAAATGCCAGGTTCCAGGCGGCCCAGACAGGGAAATATCAATTGATGAGTCCCTGGTGCACTTCAAGGGCATGCTACAATTCCACCAGTACCTGCCCAGCAAAAGGGCAATGTATGGCGTGAAGATGTACAAGCTCTGTGAAAGTGCATCAGGATCCCCGTACAGGTTCCGTGTATATGAGGGGAAAGACTCATCAATTGAACCCCCAGAGTTCCCCCCTGTCTTGGGAATCACTGGCAAGATAGTATGGGATTTGGTGCACCCCATACTAGACCAGGGATACCACCTCTACCTGGACAATTTCTACACTAGCGCCCCCCTATTCAAGGGCCCCGCTGCACGTGGTACAGTTGCATGGGGCACTGTACGTAAAAACCAGAGAGGCCTCCCCAAACCTCTGCTGGCATACCCCATGCATAAGCATGAGAGCAGGGCACTGTGCAGCGATGGCATATTGTGTGTCAGGTACAAGGACAAGAGGGACGTCCTTGTACTGACCACAATACATGGCCACACCACGACCCGTTTCTGTACATGGGGCCCGTACAGAAATCCATAAGCCAGACTGCATTCTAGCTTATAATAAGTTCATGGGTGGGGTGGACTTGTCTGACCAGGTGCTGAAGCCATACAGCGCCATGAGGAAGACAAGGGCCTGGTATAAGAAACTGGCTGGACACATGGTACAGATGGCCTTATATAATGCCTTCGTCCTGTACAGGCATGCCAGACAGAGGGGGACGTTCTTGGAGTTCCAGGAGGTGATCATAAGGAACCTGATATTTGGGGACCCAGAAGGTGCAGGTCCCAGCACTTCCAATGAGTCCTCACGGATGTGCCAGGGTAGCAATTCCCCTGTGAAATCCCCCACACTGGGAAGTAGGGGAGGACCCCAAAAAAATGCAGGGTCTGCTATAGAAGAGGGATCCGCCGGGACACTACGTACCAGTGCAAGACCTGTCCCATTCAGCCTGGACTGTGCATCCCGTGTTTTAAAATTTTTCACACACCCCTGCAATATTAATTTGATCCCTCTTAACCCCCTTGTAACTCATCACGTCACTGTTTGTCCTTAGTTAATTTAACCCCCCACCCCATTTTATTAAAATCTGTGGCCCTGTGTGCCACCTATTATTTTTCTTTTTACCCCAAAACCATTCCAGCAAAATATGTCGTACAGTGTGCCACCTTTTATTTTTACTCCAAAACCATTCCAGCAAAATATGTGGTACAGTGTGCCACAAATTATTTTCATTGTATCCCAAAACCATTCCAGCAAAATGTGTTGTACAGTAGGCCCTGGACGGATAATCCTTCCCCTCTCAGCCATGCCATGTGCCCAGGCAGAATAGACCATGCCACACATTGGGTATTGCTGTACCCAGGAGAAGACATAACAATTAATGGGGTGTATGTCTCCGGTGGCGCAACCTGGGCACAACATATTAGGTGCTGAAATGGCACATAGATGCTGCAATCACAATTTTCACTATGCACAATCCCCAAGCGCATCATCCTTTGGAAAATCACTAGGATGCTCACTACCCCCTACATAAATTCTTTGAGGGGTGTAGTTTTCAAAATGGGGTCACTTGTGGGGTGTTTCTACTGTTCTAGTTCTACGGTTGGCACTGCAAATGCACAGTGTGAGAAAACAGATTCTGCATTTAAAAGGCGCTCCTTTCCTCTTGTGCCCTGCTGTGTGCCTAAATACCAACTTATGCCCACAAATTGGGTACTGACGTGTTCTGGAGAAATTTCCTAACAAAATTCGGGGTGCTAATATCCCTGTGTTCCTTGTGAAAGTGGAAAAAATTGGTGCTAAATATGCAAAATGAGAATAAAAATTTGAACTTTTATTTTCACGGCCGAGTTATACAAACTATCCTCAAACACCTGTAGGGACAAAATGCTCACGTCTCCCCTAAATGAATTCCTTGAGGGGTGTAGTTTTAAACAAGGGAGGGGGGGGGGGTTCTGGCACCATGGGAGGTTTGTAAATGGGTGTAGTTTAAAAAATATTATGCCATGTGGTTTTATTTTTTGCTGTTCTAGCACCATGGGGGCCTCCTAAATGCAACATGCCCCCCAAAAACCATTTCAGCAAAATTCTCTTTCAAAAAGCCAAATTTTGCTCCTTGTCTTCTGAGCATTGTAGTGCGCCAGCAGAGCACTAAACGTCCACATATGGGGCATTTTCTTAATTGGGAGAAATTGGACTTTATATTTTGGGGTCCATTTTCTCCAATTACTTCTCGTAAAAAAGAAAAATTTGGGGTAACACCATCATTTTAATATTAAAAATCTAATTTTCCATTTTCACGTCCAACTTCAACGCAAAGTTGTGAAACACCTGTGAGGTGTTAAGGCTCACTATACCCCTTGTTACGTTCCTTGAGGGATGTAGTTTCCAAAATGCCATGTGGGTCTTTCTTTTTTTTCCATATGCCACTTTTCAAAATGAAAAAAATGGGGCTACAAGAACATGTTAGTGTAAAAATGCAGATTTTGATTTTTCTCCTCCACTTTGCTGCTATTCTTGTGAAACACCTAAAGGGTTAACAAACTATCTGAATGTCATTTTGAATCCTTTGAGGGGTGCAGTTTCTATAATGGGGTCATTTATGGGGTCTCTCTCACAGAAAGGCCCCACAAATCCACTTCAAACTTAACTAGTCCCTGAAAAATTCAGATTGACATTTTCGTGAAAATTGCTGCTATATTTTGAAGCCCCCTGATGTCTTCAAAAAGTAAAAACATGTCAACTTTATGAAGCCAACATAAAGTAGACATATTGTATATGTGAATCAATATATAATTTAGTTGGAATATACATTTTCCTTACAAGCAGGGAGTTTCAAAGTAAAAAAAATGCTACATTTTCAAATTCATCAAATTTAGGATTTTTTTCACCAAGAAATGATACAAGCGTCGACAAAAAATTTACCCCTGACAAAGTAGAATGTGTCACGAAAAAACTATTTCGGAATCAGAATGAAAAGTAAAAGCATCCCAGAGTTATTAATGCTTAAAATGACAGTGGTCAGATTTGCAAAAAACGCTCTGGTCCTTAAGGTGAAAACGGGCTGTGTCCTTAAGGGGTTAAAACCCAACGTAGCTGGTACATCTGTAGCCCGTTCTATGATCTTATGGATTGACCAGCTATATTCAGACATTGTAGAAATTATAAATATAAAATATTTATGTGAACCAGTCCTCAAAAGCACAGGGGAGAGAAGAAAGAAATGACTAGTGGAGATGGGATCCAAAAAATGGTCTTTATTGTATAAAAAGGATATATATGACCAATCGCCTAGCAGGGCCCTTGCTAAAGGTGAATGGCATATATTGGGTAAAAAATAGGTATAATAAAAAATACAGAATACAGTAGGATTAAAATAAAATAAATATGATTGGTAAGTAGCACCAAAGAAAATTCATTAATTAAATATCTGCTGCATATATTAGGAGAAAACGTTCTCAGTCCATATAATTCATAGGGATATTTCAATGAAAAATCCACAAAAAATCCACAAAAAATGTCCAGAATGAAAAGTCACAATTAGTTTAGGTGTATCCGGAGTAACGGGTATATAGTAGTAAATGTAGCGACAGTAGCTACAATAGGAAATTCATAGACAAGTAATGCAGACAATGTGGCAAACACTGTCAGCGATGAAGATGTCAAGTCTCGGTGCACAGCACCACTCACCCTCCTTCGGAGTCCTCAGGTCCGGGCTGGCACGGCTGAGTCAGCCACTCTGGATATCGATGCCCGCCTGAGTGGTATGCTGGGTGAGTGGCTGAATCTCCGGGGTTCTGAGTGTCCTGGGCTGGCACGGGAGGCGTCCGGCCTTGGGGAGGATGATGTCCAGGAGTAACTCTGCCAACCGGGGCTGTGAGTGGATGCAGGTAACAGGTGGTGCGGATTGCACGTGTGAATAAAGCGCTAACAGCGCGCGTGCTGCAATGGTCCCGGAATCGCGAGCATCCAGCTGTTGCAATTGGAATATGGCAGATACAGTCTATTTAGCAGATTCAGCAGATGAAACTTTTCCCTCCAATCTGATTGCTATAGTCCGGGGCCTAGGTATTAGAAAAGCTATTGATGGTACTCCTCCATATTGTGCTGTTATAGTTTCCTTAATAAATCAAATTGGATTGTTAGTTTAAAGTCTCTGTGGTGCAATTGGTAGCACATTCTGTTTTTTAATCAGAAAGATTGGTGGTTCACATCCACGGAGAGAAAATACTCTCAATTTGATGAATGAAGCTTTACTTAGCACTGACATGTTGGTGTCTTCCTCTCAATAATGTTTTAATTTACACTACCTTGTTATATAGAATACATAAAATAAATGTTTTTCTTTTTCTCTATAGATTCCTGGCCAGTGGCCAATCATTCGCCTCCTTACACTATCAATATAGGCTGGGCAAATCCACTATTTGCAATGCACTGTGGAGAAATCTTCAGCCGGCCTATCTCCCAGAGTCAGATTTGGATGACAGCGGCTCAAGGATTTAAGGACAATGCCAACTTCCCATACTGTATTGGTGCCCTGGACGGGAAACGTGCGAATTAGGAAGCCTGCAGGAAGTGGATCGCTGTATTACAATTATAAAAAGTTTTTCAGTGTGATTGTTATGGCTATTGCAGATGCCAAATATCGCTTCCTTGCCTTTGACATTGGGGCGTACGGTCATAATGACTCAAGAGTATTAGTCAAATCTTGGCCATGCCTTCTACAGTGAGAACTTTAACATCCCAGGCCCAAAAGCATTACCTGGAACCACAGGACCCCTATTGCCTTATGTGTTGGTGGCCGATGAGGCATTTCAAATGTCAAAGAACTTATTAAAGCCCTATGCAAGCCGAAGTCTGAATGACCAAAGAAGGATCTGCAATTATTGGCTCACAAGGGTGAGAAGACATGTGGAATGTGCATTTGGGATTCTTGCCAACCGTTTGAGAGTATTGACCACATGCATCCAATTAAGGGCCCAAAAAGTTGATTTGGTAATAAAGACTTGTGTTGTGCTCCATAATTTCTTGATTCAGAATCAGCCTCAGGATTTCATGATGATGGAAGAAAGTAATGAAGCCTCAATGGTTGGCCCACAACCATCAGCACAAAGGTCTTCAGTGCCAGTGATGCAAATACGGGAAGCATTCACCAATTATATCTGCTCTCCTGTTGGATCTGTGCCATGGCAAGATCGGGTATAGGTAAGACCTTAAAGTGGATGATATTTCTCAAACACTTAAGAGAAAGAGTGGTGCATTTGCAACAAATCAGACTGCATACTTAATAATGATATGCTCTCTTTAAAAATGAACAAAGCAATTTGATCGGTTACCATGGGCATCTGTACCACTTTCCTCTGCAGTTTTTGTTCCCTGAAATATACCTTAAATATTTTTTTTTATGACATTTTTTGAAATTATTTTTCAGGACAAGATGTAATAACTAGAGATGATCAAACTTACAGTAAATTCGATTCGTCACGAACTTCTCGGCTCGGCAGTTGATGACTTTTCCTGCATAAATTAGTTCAGCTTTCAGGTGCTCCGGTGGGCTGGAAAAGGTGGATACAGTCCTAGGAGACTCTTTCCTAGGAATGTATCCACCTTTTCCAGCCCACCGGAGCACCTGAAGGCTGAACTATTTTACGCAGGATAAGTCATCAACTGCCGAGCCGAGAAGTTCATGACGAATCAAATTTACTGTAAGTTCGCTCATCTCTAGTAATAACATTTTCGAAAAGATGTTTTCATAACAATGTAATTACAAGACTGTGATCAACCTTGTCCTAAAAAAAAAAAAATTTGGCCACAATATTTAGATTTGTCAGATAGACCTTCACAGGTATCTATGTGGAGGTCTAGCTGCAATAAATATTAAGTGTACAAATGTAGATTTTTTTTTTTTTTTTTTAAATCCAACCCTGAAACTGGTAGAGATGTAGTTATGTTACCTTTTTTTACAGGTACTTGATTTTCCATCAACGTCCTGTGAACAAATATTGTTTATCATTTGTTTATGTTATATTTGAAAAAATGAGACAGAAACGTATTTTTTCAAAACAAAGTTCTACTTTTAAAAGTATAAAAACTAACTTGTCAGAGTCTTTTCTTTCCAACATGATAAACAAGAATATTCTAATGTTCTTTATATTTAATAACATTAACTTTACAAAATATAGAACAAATAATATTTATTACATCCGCCTATAAAGCTGCCCTTCTTCATACGTCTCTTCATGCCTTAAAGGTCTGGTAAGGGGTGTATGGGGAAGAGTATGGTCTGGGTCGGGGTTGCTTGACTGAGGGTGAGGGTGGAGGTGGAGGATAAGGAGCTTGGGGTGGATGTATACAGTCATGGACAAGACATATAAAGTTGGTTAATTGTTCCATCGTTCATTTTCTCCATCCCAGGGACTAAACTAAGTGCAAAGTCCCTAAGTGGACTTGGTGTTGGTCCCAAAACCAAACCTTCTACTCGAAGAAGCCACATATCCAATTGGAGGAGCTTTGTAGTAACGCTATTTTCAAGCTGTTATATTGCCTGTGCGTCTTAGAGTTTGGATCCATATTTTTTGAAATCCGAAAACAGAATCATATATACAGTCATGGCGGTAAATGTTGGCACCCCTTAAAATTTTCAAGAAAATTAAGCAGTATCACATGTTATGCTATACACATGTTTATTCGCTTTATGTGTATTGGGACTAAACCAAAATAGAGGGGGAAAAAAAGCAAATTGGACATAATGTCACCCCAAACTCCAAAAATGGACTGGACAAAAGTATTGGCACCCTTTCAAAATTGTGGAAAAATAAGATTGCTTCAAGCATGTGATGCTACTTTAAACTCACCTAGGCCAAGTAACAGGTTTGGGCAATATAAAAATCACACCTGAATGCAGATAAAAAGGAGAGAAGTTCACTTAGTCTTTGCATTGTGTGTCTGTGTGTGCCACACTAAGCATGGACAACAGAAAGAGGAGAAGAGAACTGTCTGAGGACTTGAGAACAAAAATTGTGGAAAAATATCAACAATCTCAAGGTTGCAAGTCCATCTCCAGAGATCTAGATTTGCCTTTGTCCACAGTGCACAACATTATCAAGAAGTTTGCAACCCATGGCACTGTAGCTAATCTCCCTGGGAGAGGACGGAAGAGAAAAATTGATGAAAGGTGTCACCGCAGGATAGTGAAAAGAAAAGAAAAACAAGTGCAAACATAAGTGCTTTGAACATCACCCCTCTGCTCCTGCAATTAACAAAATCCCATATGGAGTAGGACTGCTAGATGATGAAGCTTTTTCTCACGTGGATGTTTTTGAATGCCACACAACCACTGCACCAATAAAAGCCTTTGACTCGTCAGTCCAGTCAATTGGAAGGTGGTCTTGGTGCACTGTAGTAACTCCTCACCAGTCTGTTGTGGAGATATCCACAGCGTCTGAAGGAGATTTAAGGTGTGGGCATTTCTTAGATTGAGTCCATGAGAAGGATGTCCCAGCGTCTCTTCAGAGCCTTCCTAGCTGTGCATGTGCCGGTGTCAAAGGTGGCCACTAGCCTCATGTTTTGGTTCCACTTTTTTAGGTTTAGGAAATAGGAGAGCCGTCCAGTTTCGCTAATGTGGTAAGCCTGTTTTAGTATCTTGTCAGGGTAACCCCTCTTCCGGAACCATCTCCTGAAATCGGCAGCCTTTTTGGTAAATTCCCCCTGGGTAGAACAGTTATGTCTAATTCTTTGGGTCCAAGGTGATGGCTATGCCACATGAGAAGTGAGGTTTGATTGCAGTAAATTGTGGTGTCTAGGAAGTCTCTATCATAGAAATTATAGGAATATAATGCATTCATGTCTATACTAGCTAACCATGTGCCCCTCGTGTCAGACCATAACATTTTTGGATTGTCCCAGATATGAGGGGAGTGCCATTATAAAAGGTTTGAGAATGGGGTCAATATAGATCCCTGCATTCTGTAACAGGTTGCCCACCCCTGACACTATCAGTCTACCATTAAGGGGGTGGTGCCCTTATGGATTTTGGGGAGTCTACTTTTGAGGGGAGTAGTTCCCTTATGAATTTTGGGAAAGGCATAAAAGGTTCCTCGTCTTGGGTGTTGTGGTACAAGGAAGGCGGCTTTCTTTATTGATCAAACCGCTGTCCCCCTCAACAGAACACCTAATTTCCTCCATGAGGTGCATTGCAGAGTTGCCATCAAGGACCTCAAAACACTATCTTGCAGCAGTCTGTGACATTTTCTGATACTGTTCGTGACTGATCACTACGATGTTACCACCCTTGTCGTCATTGAGTCATCTTTCTCTAGTGTCAATAGTGCTGCCATTTCTTGTCAGGTGTAGGTGGGGATCCCTTTGTCCAATTGCTGCCACGCCAAATGAGAAACACATCGTCAATATACCTGGCCCATAATCCTATGTACTCAGTGTGTCTGCATGTCCTCACCAAAGACAATAGTTTCCTCCCACCAGCCCATGAGGAGATTCCTATATGTATTCCTATATGTGGGGCAACAGTTCATGACTGATCACTACGATGTTGCCCCTCTTGTCGGAAGGCTTTACTGTGATTGAGTCATCTTTCTCTAGTCTCAATAGTACTGCTACTCCTTGTCAGGTGTAGTTGAGGATGCCTTTGCCCCTGTGCTGCCATTCCAAATGAAAAACATGTCATCAATATATCTAGCCCATAATCATTTGTGCTCAGTGTGTGTCTACATGTTCTCACCATAGACAATAGTCTCCTCCCACCAGCCCAGGAAGAGATTAGTATATGTGGGGGCACATGGTCTCCCCAAGGCGTCCTCCTGAGCTGGTGCAAAATGCGTCAACTGAAGGTGAAATAATTACTGGTAAGTGTAAATCTGCAAAAAACTTGTTATGCGGTACAAATTGTCAACCCCAGCTCCTAAAAAATAGTCCACTGCTGCCAATTCCAGATTGTGGAAGGGTAGAGGAATATAATGCCTTCACGTCTTTACTGGCTAACTAAGTGTCCCTCTTGTGTCAGTCCATAACATTTTTGGATTGTCCCTGGTGTAAGAGGGGAATGCCATCACGAAGGGTTTGAGAAAGTGGTCAATATAGATCCCTGCATTCTGTAACAGGTTACCCACCCCTGACACTAGCGGTCTACCATTAAGGGGGTGGTTCCCTTATGGATGTTGGGGAGTCTACCTTTGAGGGGAGTAGTTCCCTTATGAATTTTGGGAAAGGCACAAAATGTTCCTAGTCTTGGATGTTGTGGTACTAGAAAGGCGGCTTTGTACTTATTGATCAAACCGCTTTGCTCTACCACCCTTATCAACACACTTCAGTTCCTCCATGAACTGCATTGCTGGCTTGCTACCAAGGACCTTAAAATACTCTATCTTGCAGCAGTCTGTGACACATAGTGATACTGTTCATGACTGATCACTACAATGTTGCCCCCCCCCCCCCCTGTTGGAGAGCTTTATCATGATTGAGTCGTCTTTCTCTAGTGTCAATAGTGCTGCCATTTCTTGTCAGGTATAGTTGGGGATGTCTTTGTCCCTTTGCTGCCATTCCAAATGAAAAACACATCGTCAATATACCTGGACCATAATCCTATGTGCTCAGTGTATGTCCTCACCAAAGACAATCGTGTACTCCCACCAGCCCATGAAGAGATTCCTATATGTGAGGGAACAGTCCATGAATGATCTCTACGATGTTGCCCCTCTTGTCGGAAGGCTTTGTTGTGATTGAGTCATCTTTCTCTAGTCTCAATAGTGTTGCCATTCCTTGTCAGGTGTAGTTGAGGATGCCTTTGCCCTTTGCTGCCATTCCAAATGAAAAACACGTCATCAATATATCTGGCCCATTATCATTTGTGCTCAGTGTGTGTCTGAATGTTCTCACCAAAGACAATCGTCTCCTCCCACCAGCCCAGGAAGAGATTTGTACATACAGGGGCACATTGGCTTCAGTCTGCTCCAGTTGCTGGGCAGATGATGGGCCAGCTGTCACTAGGCAGAGTCTGGGGGCCACCTGTTACTAAGCAGTTTTACATATGGGCCGGTTAGTTTGGTTTATGACAACTTTGTTATGATTTTGGATTGGTTATGGTTTTCAAGCGGGGATATCTAGGTATATACTCAGGTGGGATGTAGTGTCTTGCACAGAATCTTTGTGAGCAAGTCAAGACGATTATCCCCCTCCCTTGTCATTGGCCTTTTATTAGTAGGGTTTGTCACCTAGCCAATCTGGCTGGGTGGACATGGCATATATATGTCTCTCATAGAATTCGGTTTATTTTATGGTATTTATAAATGTATTTATATGTTTTATTATTATGGTTGTTACATTTATTGGTTACCCTTAATAAAAAGCGCTTGGCCACTTTCCACACACAGTGTTTTTTGTGTATATTTATTAATGTTATGGGTTTTGGGAAATATGGAGGCTAGCCTTCCCATTTGTGTGTTGTGCGTTTGATTTTTGCTCTTTTCGGCTTCTTTTCCTTAGTCCGCTTTGGTAGCTCGGTTATGTCAGGTATTTTCCCTTAATAGAAGAGAAAAGGGTTCCAGCTCCCCGGAAAATCATAAGGTATTCATGAAAAAATTAAAAGTCCAAAATTTAATTAGTCCATATTCAAATCCAAACAGAAACACCCAGTGCAGATAAAAAAAACTCCTCAACGCCGACGTGTTTCGGACTAATTAGTCCGAAACGCGTCGGCGTTGAGGAGTTTTTATCTGCACTGGGTGTTTCTGTTTGGATTTGAATATGGACTAATCAAGTTTTGGACTTTTAATTTTTTCATGAATACCTTATGATTTTCCGGGGAGCTGGAACCCTTTTCTCTTCTATTGCTATATCGAGGACAACGGCCCGACCTTCTCCTTGCTCCTGGATACCAACGACAAAGTGCTCGTCCAACAACTAACATGGTACAAGCGGTGAGCTGGCTATATTTCTCTTTCACATTTTTCCCTTAATGTTCATCATGAATTAGTGCGTTGGCTAATGCTTTGTGATGGTATATTTTTTAATCCCTCTTTTTTGCCTGTTCATTCTCTTATATTTGGTGTTATACTTATTTTGCCCTTTTTTCCTTTGTTTTTCGGTGCTTGTTTATTGCATTAGTTTTTGTTCTGCCTCTTTCCCTTGTATTCTCCATATATTTTTTTTATCCTTTTTCGATCTTTTCTCTCTCCCTCGCTCTCTCTCGTATTCTTTTTTTCACTCTCATTTGCACTCTTTTTCTCTTTCCCTCCTCCTTACTCTCTTTTTTGCTTTCGCTCCATTTTCCATTTCTCTCCATGTTTTGCCTTTGTGAATGCCTTTTTTGCCTACATATCTGGAGTGTTTTTTTTTTTAGGGGGGGGGGAACTGGAGCCTCACACACATTTTTGCTTGTCTGACCTGGTCAATGCTTACCTTCTCGCAACCTGCTACTTTTTCCCCTGAATAATTTTTTTTAGTTTATTGCCCCTGGCACTCTCTGTAAAACACTCTTTTCAGGCTTTCTTGGTTGGACTTGTAGTTATTATTGGATTCCATTCTGAAGGTTGTAACTTAGTCCTTGGTCGCCCATGCTAGGCGGAAACCTTGCTGAGTCTGCAACTATTGTTAGTCTGAAAGCCTAAGATTACTTTCTAGATTCTACAGGTTCTTCTAAAAAAAATTAGCATAGTGTGATAAAGTTCATTATTTTCCATAATGTAATGATAAAAATTAAACTTTCATTAATTTTAGATTCATTGCACACCAACTGAAATATTTCAGGTCTTTTATGGTTTTAATACTGATGATTTTGGCATACAGCTCATGAAAACCCAAAATTCCTATCTCAAAAAATTAGCATATCATGAAATGGTTCTCTAAACGAGCTATTAACCGAATCACCTGAATCAACTAATTAACTCTAAACACCTGCAAAAGATTCCTGAGGCTGCCGACCTGACTGCTGTCCAGAAGGCCATCATTGACACACTCAAGCAAGAGGGTAAGACACAAAGAAATTTCTGAACAAATAGGCTGTTCCCAGAGTGCTGTATCAAGGCACCTCAGGGGGAAATCTGTAGGAAGGAAAAAATGTGTCAGAAAACACTCCACAACGAGGTGACCGGACCCTGAGGAAGATTGTGGAGAAGGACCGATTCAAGACCTTGGGAGACCTGCGGAAGCAGTGGATTGAGTCTGGAGTAGAAACATCCAGAGCCACCGTGCACAGGCGTGTGCAGGAAATGGGCTACAGGTGCCGCATTCCAAAGGTCAATCAAGGTGCCAGAGTCTGGAGGAAGACTGGGGAGAAGGAAATGCCAAAATGCCTGAAGTCCAGTGTCAAGTACCCACAGTCAGTGATGGTCTGGGGTGCCATGTCAGCTGCTGGTGTTGGTCCACTGTGTTTTATCAAGGGCAGGGTCAATGCAGCTAGCTATCAGGAGATTTTGGAGCACTTCATGCTTCCATCTGCTGAAAAGCTTTATGGAGATGAAGATTTCATTTTTCAGCATGACCTGGCACATGCTCACAGTGCCAGAACCACTGGTAAATGGTTTACTGACCATGGTATTATTGTGCTCAATTGGCCTGCCAACTCTCCTGACCTGAACCCCATAGAGAAACTGTGGGATATTGTGAAGAGAAAGTTGAGAGACGCAAGATCCAACACTCTGGATGAGCTTAAGGCCGCTATCGAAGCATCCTGGGCTTCCATAACATCTCAGCAGTGCCACAGGCTGATTGCCTCCATGCCAAGCCGCATTGAAGCAGTCATTTCTGCAAAAGGATTCCCGACCAAGTATTGAGTGCATAACTTAACATAATTATTTGAAGGTTGACTTTTTTTTGTATTAAAAACACTTCTTTTATTGGTCGGATGAAATATGCTAATTTTTTTAGATAGGAATTTTGGGTTTTCATGAGCTTTTGGGTTATCATTACATTATGGAAAATAATGATCTTCATCACAATATGCTAATTTTTTTTTAGAAGAACCTGTATATTTGGCTTGTAATTTTACAAACTGAATGTTGCATGGCCGCCAACTGTAAGCTTCTTTGCTTTCTTTTACTTACAGTGGGGCAAAAAGTATTTAGTCAGCCACCAATTGTGCAAGTTCTCCCACTTCTCCCAAAAAGATGATTTTCATCATAGGTATACCTCAACTATGAGACACAATGAGAAAAAAATCCATAAAATCACATTGTCTGATTTTAAAATAATTTATTTGCAAATTATGGTGGAAAATAAGTATTTGGTCAATAACAAAAGTTCATGTCAATACTTTGTTATATACCCTTTGTTGGCAATGACAGAGGCCAAATGTTTTCTGTAAGCCTTTACAAGGTTTTCACACACTGTTGGTGTTTTGGGGCCGTGGCTGGGCAACACGGACTTTCAACTCCCTCCAAAGGTTTTCTATGGGGTTGAGATCTGGAGACTGGCTAGGTCACTCGAAGACCTTGAAATGCTTCTCACAAAGCCAGCCCTCTGTTACCCGGACGGTGTGTTTAGGATCATAGTCATGCTGAAAGATCCAGCCACTTTTCAACTTCAATGCCCTTGCTGATGGAAGGAGATTTTCACTCAAAATCTCACGATACACATATATTCATTCTTTCCTTTAGGGGTATGCGTTTTTTTTAAATTAATATTATTTATGCAAAATAAGTGTGGTGCTCCCCAAATTTACGTTCTCAGACAGATACCAACCAAGGAGCAACAGCCTGACATTACCAGGGTGGGCAAGGACCATTGTTACTGACCCTCCCCAGCCTAAATAATACCAGCCTGTTACCACCTTGGCCCAGAAGTGCCATTTTTGATGTTCTGGGCCTGTTGGTTCCGGCTCTTCCCCTGTGTCGGTGGGTACCAGGGTAATAATTGGGGGTTAGCGCTAGCTGTTTTTGTGGTGAACGCTAAGCCCGGCTTAGTAATGGATTCCATCTATAAAACGGCTTCCATTACTAAACCTGTCAAGTAAATAAAATTTAGAAAACACGTTTAAAGCCCTCGTTAACCATTTTATTAACATTAAACAAAAAGAAAACGCTGGTCATCATGCTTCTCCAAATCAATGGTAGCACCTATTTCTTTCCTCAAGTCATTGGCAATTTCATCGGGCATGTGGTAGACTTGTGCTATATTATGCAACATACAGCAAGTTATAATTAACTCACATACTCTTTTAGGCTTATCCAAAAAGCCCCACCAGTGATGTCCAGACTCCTGAATCGGCTTTTTAGAAGGCCAAATGTCCGCTCTATCATGCTTGCTTCAGCTCGAGTTCATGGTCTCAAATAGGGGGTGAGCAGCCATCGACTAAGACGATAACCATTATCTCCTATTAGAATTAAAGCAAAAGCAAGCAATTATAATCTTTCATACTTATACATGTAGTGTTTACATGTTGAATTTATTTTTTTTAGTTAGTAAGGATCGTTAGTAAGGACCTGCATGTCCAGGCCTTATCTGTACTTTCGCTTTAAGGGATACTCTGTGCAAATAATAATTATATATATATATTGAGAATATACCATGTTTCTTTAAGTTTACCATATTTCAAACCTAATTCTTTTTTAACGCTTTATCCTTTATTTTCTTAAAAAAAGGTGTACTCCACTTGTAATAATCTTATTGACTGAGTGCACTGCCATGGTATGTGTTAGTGGACTGGCTTTGCCATGCAGCCTATTGGCCTTGGTATATAATTGTTAGCTCTTGATATCAATGTCCAAAATTGCATATTTTTGAGTGGAAAAAAAATGAACTATTTTGTTGTAAAGTTACAAGACAAATAATCAGGAATCCCCGCAGCAAAACACTTTAGGGACACCAACAATAGCACAACAGGGTAAGGCCACTTTCACATTGCCAGTATGCTTGGGCAAATTTGTTCGTCAAATTCCCATATTTTTGTTTAAAATGTTGCCATCAATTTTGTCGGAGCATACCGACATAACGGCTACCGATGGACTTTATTGTATTAAATAGCCGATGTTATTTTCAGCGAGAAAAGCTGGAGAAAGACGGTGAAAGCACTATTTTATCAAAGGCTTTTCTAGAACCAACAGGAACGGGCTACACAATCAGCAGTGTGAACGTAGCCTTAAATATGAAGGTGAATTTGAATGAAAGTTGTTTCGTTAGCCAGCATGGGCACAAGTGAAGTTAAAAGTTATTTTCATCATTTTTCCTGTAAGGTTCAAAATAGTCTTTAAAAAGGGCTTCATTTTGCAATTTTGTTATTTTTTATTCAGAGAAATCAGATTGAAATTGGTAATGTCAAAATATACACTCAAGTACCTGTGAATCTACAAATACCTTTATTTTGTTTTTTTTACTTAAAAAGTGCTCCATTTTTAAAAAAACTAAATCATTCACCCAAGATGCAGGAGTCACCATAGATGTCACGTTCAAACCTAGCGTACAGTTCAGTGTTACTCAGTATAAAGGCATCATGGCCAGATCTGTGAAAGTTCGGAACCACATCAATGATGTTCAAGTAGTTTTTTTTTGAACATTGATAGATCTATTCATCTTTCTATTTCGGTACACCCTTTCAATGCGGGAAGGTGGGATTAGGGCCACGTGTGTACAATCGATTATACCAATTATATTCGGCATGCCCCCAAAGTTGTAAAATGCCTCTTTATATGTAGCCTCTGGGGTCTGTGGAAAGTGAATATGATGAGCAACCCGCATCATACTTTTAAGGACTTGTCCAAGTATTCTTGAAAAGTATGGCTGAGTGATGCCAAAGCATGAGGCCGAGCAATGTTGGAATATTGCAGTGCTGAAGAAATATAGTACCGATAGGAGCTTAGTTAAGCTAGTGATTGCATGGGAACGGTTTGTTCTCTATTCTATCCCTTGTTCAATTTTGTAAAGTCCCTCTAAAATAGCAGGCTTAGATATTCCAAAGGAACGATGGACCTCTTCCTCAAGAAAATTGTCCGAAGTTAATGAAATGGCGTTGACGTTTGTGTCGCCTTCTATGTATTCTCCTTGTTCTTAAATTTTGATGAATTGCAGCACATATTAAGCTGGGTAATATGTCAACTTCCTGTTTTAAATCCCACTCACGTGCTATGTGGGGTCACAGGCTCTCATTCGCCAGGACCCGTTGCTAATGCCGGACATCACCGATCGCGGTGATGCCCGTCAATCAAACATTTAGACGCAGAGATCAAAGTTCAATACCGATCACGGCATCTGCGGCAGTGAGGTCACTAAAATCGATGATCAGATCGCCTCTGCCGCATACCACGGGTCTTCTGCTATGGTCTAAGATCAATCAGACCAGAGCAGAAGATGACCGATAATACTGATCAGTGCTATGCCCTATGCAGAGCACTGAACACTATTAGAAATCAAATGATTGCTTTAAATAGTCCCGTATGGGGAGTATTAAAGTGTAAACAGAAAACTAAAAAAATATTTAAAGTAAAGTAATTAGAAAAATCCCCTGTTAAATTGGATCTTGCTTCGGATCTACCAATAATTTTCAACTTTTGATGTGTTGTGTGTGGTACAATGTGTGTGGTACAATGTTTTTCAGATACTTTTTTTTTTGGACAGATTTATTCTTAAAAAGTAGACACTACAAACGGTATTTTTTGTCCACAAAGGAATCATTTGGAATATTATGAGGTAGTTACTTCATGGCTTTGTCCCTGTGTCAATGTTGAATTTAAAATATATTTAGCTATATACATCATTGACCTGGTTAACCTGTATGATTATGCTACTAAACTTGATATATGAATTTTTGGGGTTGTTTTCATTGTGTGGGTGTACTTTGTTGTTATTACAAACAAGCTGGCCTCCTTACCATATTCACTGTTATATTTATCTGTAGTTAACACTGAGCAATCTATCAGTTTTGAATTGTCTCACAATTCCCGCCTCACTCATGCGACAGATGCGATGATGTCATACGTTTCTGTCGCACAGAAACTCAGTCTGACGAAAGGCGTGGCTTAAAGTACCAGAAAGCTGTACAGTGACCAGAAGGACACACGTGGAGCATAAAAGGTAAATAAGGCAAAACTATGGATTCTAGTTAATGTTAGGGACAATAACGAGCATAATATGCATCTAACTTAATGGGTACCATAACGTTTGATATATTCTATATCAATGTATGCAGAATAACTTTCTAATAGCATGTTATTAAAAAATATGCTTCTTTATTTGCTTCTATTTAATTTTCCACTTTGAAAAAATGACCACTAGGGGTCTCCCTACCAGTCCCGGCCGCAAGCCATTTTTTTCCCCCTAGATTTAAGACTCATGCTGGAGTCCTAAATCTCAGACTGCAGCCAGGACACAGACAAGCTCAGCACTGCTCCCTGACAAAATTTATAAAATAAGTTTGTAAAATTTTGAGATCCCCCATATGGGACTATCTATAGCAATCATTTGTTTGCTAATACTGTTCATTACTATACATAGGGCATATAAGGGCATAGCACTGATCAGTATCGGCAATCTTCTCCTCTGGTCTGCTCAATCTCAGACCAGAGCAGAAGACACCACCAGGTAAGGGCGGGAGGCCAGTGAGGTGACCTCCGTTTGCCATTTTAGATGACTGGATCCCCGCGGCAGCGCTGCAAGCGATCCGATCATCCATTTAACTATGCTCATTGCCGCAGATGTCGTGATCTGTACTGATCATGGCTAGTGTTGCTCACGAATATTCGCAATTTGAATATTCGTGGCGAATATCGCATATTCGCGAATATTACGAATTTCGTGATTAAAATTCGCTATTACGAATATTCGTCTTTTTTCAAACTGTTTTAAAAACTGAGCACATTGTAGGGATCTCCTTCGAATGATAAATGCAATGC